>NC_052048.2:163257109-163259609 GCF_903992535.2 Arvicola amphibius
GTATTTGTTTTTAAGGTTCCCTTAAAATTAAAACAAGTATTTACTTTTCTACAGATAGTCAGGTGACATTCTTTAGCTTGCATACCCCCTTTTTCATAGAGGTGAATATATATAGGCAGGCAATTGTAAAAAGTGCAGAAATTTTACATTTGGGTTTTAAATGTTACTATCAACTGAATTTGGGGTAATAATTTTCAATAACATAATGAAATAAACTTTCCCGGAGCTGAACTTCCCTTATTTAGAAAAACAAATATGAAATCCATAAAGAACTAGTTTAAAACAAGGCAATGAATGAAACTAATATTGAAATTCAGAGGTTTAAGCCAACCATTCAGCATGCAACTAGAAGAGTAAAACCTGGCGTATATTCCGACATGTGTGCAAAATAGATGTTAGGGACAGAAATCGTATGACTATTATGATCAAATATGACTTTAGAATGTAAAGTGTAATATAGCAAAATTATGAGCTATCACTTGAAATACTCTTAAAAATTAATTCCCCCAAATCATGATCATTATCGAATCCTTGCCAGTTTCATGGTGAACAGGAGTCATTGAAAATTAAGCACAGATCATAGCGTTTCCATAAAACATTTCTTCATAGACCCCAGTCTTTCAAAGTCACCAGCTCGCTGTGTGTAAGTGAAATGTAGTAAGAGTCAATACCTACTTTGAATATTTTGTAACATTTTTGGGATGGAAATTGCCCCAAGTTTATTTCTTACATTTAAATTAATTTCAGTTTTTAACTGGAGCATAATGTATCAGACTGATAGATTAATGAAAGGCTAGTTAAATAGAAAGGTGAGTTTTTCATCATTCTCCTCCAGATGGTTGTCATTCGTGAGGCCCTGACAGTATTCTGTTTGCTCAGGGTGGTCGTCACCAATGACAGCAGTCTCCTAGCATTTGGGATGCTTTACATGTTCAAATCTTTTTTGAGTGAAAACTTAAGTTTTTACAA
Source organism: Arvicola amphibius (assembly GCF_903992535.2). NCBI lineage: Eukaryota > Metazoa > Chordata > Mammalia > Rodentia > Cricetidae > Arvicola > Arvicola amphibius. Next base: position 163,258,079 of record NC_052048.2, read on the forward strand.
GAATATAACCACAATTTTTATGTAAAGTTTTAGGAATTATGTTCACATCTGGGAAAAAAAATTGAGGAATACTTTTAAATTTACTTGAAATCATATCTTTTGTTATAACAAACATTCTATCAGTTTCTATGGCTTTTTAAAAATTATGTTCCTGAGAGCACCCAGTTCTTCTATTAAAAATTAGAAACAGTCATGTACGTTTTCAATTTTTATCCTCATACATTCAAGTATGTCCTTCACGTTTGGCATTTTGATTTATTAGACAATCTTAGCATTAAAGACTTTAAGCAAAGCGGTGCTGTGTTTCAAATGCACTATGCATGGAGTCCACAATGAATTAATTCCACTAGAGCACAAGAGTTATCATTATTTAAATACTAGTTTCTTTCATAAGATTCACATAATAGTCAAGTTTTCAGATCAGAATTCAGCTGAATTCAGAAGCAAATGAACTTAGTTTCTTATTGCCTATGTATGTATTTCTGACCTATTCTTTCCTGAATCCACAGAGAAATAGTAAGTGATTTTAATACTAGGAATTTTGAAATAATTAATACAGCATGCTTAAAAGCAAGAGATGATGTTTCCTTTGATTTAGTGAGCATGTTTGGTAAATAAGTTAGATCCTGGAATAAATCAGAGACTGAAAGGAGAGTTCTCCTGCTATCACTATTAGTAATTTTAAGAAAAATAGAAAACCCTTTATGCTTTTTATCTTTGTTATTATTTAACGCTTCAGGAAGTCATTGAATTTCCACTCACTTGATTTTATTAAATATTAATTTTTGACAAACAAAAAGATAAATTTGCTATTAAGCTGACCTTAATAGTAATTAAGGTCTCAAGCATGAGACTAAGGTTCTATCTATGTAGATAGGAATGTGTTATAGGACCTAGAGGCTACATTTTCCTTCTTAGTGTCTTGAGATTCTAGTTAGACTGACCGATCAACTTTTCTGTTCAGAAAAACAAACACCTATACATACAAACATTAATGCATCAGTGGGTTATATAGGGGAAGAGAGGTAGAAGCAGGAAATGTAAGGAAGGTGAGGGTGACAGAGACATTGTGAGGGAGAAGACATGAGAGGAAAGAAGTTGAGTAAGCAACAAGGACCAATAGTGTCCCTGGTGGTGGCTGGGATAACACAATTAACTCTACTCACCCAGGTCAAGCTTCACACGTTGGAACGGTGCAGCGAAGGTGGAATAGGATGCGTGCAGGTTTCTGCCATCACTCTGGCACATAATAACTATCTCACATAACACAGTTTCATACCAAATTCATCTAAAACTTCAGGAGGAAAAAATAAAACCAACAAGTATAGCATTCAGTAACACCCTATCATAAAGTAAGGAGGTCTAATTGAGCTATGTCTTCATATCCTGCTATTTGTACAAATAAAAGACTACATCTTGATGCAAAATAAACACAAAAGCACTGTTGTGACTATAACAGGGAGTCATATACTAATTTATATAATAAGTGGTTGTGCACGCTTTATTCAAGATTATGGCTGCAAGAAATGGC
>NC_052048.2:163269609-163319609 GCF_903992535.2 Arvicola amphibius
TCACTCCTGCAGTAACTCGATTTCACTGTTTGGTCTCTCGAGAGTTTGCAAAATGTCAAGCTGTAGCTTGAGAAAGAAAAGTGAAATCTACTGGAAACTAATACTTATGACCGTTTCATGCCTGGTGTGCTCTGTGGCGTTGTTTAGAAGCTACAGTGACGTTCATAATAAAACAGGTAAAAGAAAAGGTTGTGTAAAGCATGGGAAAATTGTAACTGCTCTAGTAGGCCGTTTGTGGACTATGTCACTGAAATCCATTTAATTAATATAAATAAACGTGGTTTGTGTTGGAGGCTGAAATGTTCACATTGTTCTGTGGTTTGCTAACCCAAGCTTCCTTATCCTATCATTTAAAAAACATGATTTACATTCTTCCTATTGGAGACTCATCAGGTAAAACAGAAATGATTCCTTTCCATACTTGTTTATAAGATAATAATCTTATTTTTATTCAGTGTTTTTTGAACAATTCTTTAAGCTAATTTCCAGAGATATGCACAAGAAATGTTATTAAAATGATTAGTACTTGCATTTCTTAAATAGATCATCGTTTTACTATTCATTCACATCTTCAGAGAACTGAATATAGTATCATCAGTTCCTATTTATGGAAAAGAAAAACTGTACTCTCTCTCTACTGTACATTGACTTAAATCGTAGTCTTATAATTTCAACTAGAAAAAAAACGACTCATAAAAAGTAGACGTTTTAAGTATGGGAACACATATGTGAGACCTAGATGGGTCAGTTGGTTGACACAGGACAAAGCATCAAAACCCTTGGATTAAATTTTGAGTAACGATTTCAAATTTAAATAATGACTTCTATGAGAATATGTAATTAGTTGTTATGAAGGTTCTCAGTTTTTTTAAATCTGAAGCTAACACAATGCTACTAATTGCCTACAAAATTTAGTTTAAAGAAAAGTTGATATTAAAGTTAAAATGAGTTGAGTGTCGTAAAGCTACATACATTAGGGATGAGGGGTCCTTAACACATGTGTTGAAAAGGGTCATGAAAACCAGGAAGAAAATCAAACCACTAAATTTTAATGATTGAGTGAATTAATTCACTTCGTTCTTCAGACAATTGTGTGGTTTGCCCAGTATCCTAGTGCACTGACTACAAACACATTTTTGGATAACTTTCAAGGAAATTGAATCTGTTTGCCACTGGCATTAAAGGGTATAAAAAAGAATATTTTATCCATTACGTTGAAAGAAAAAATAATTGAGATTAGTGGAGAATCTTAATTTTGAATCTTTATTATTGACATACTTCTTGACCCTTTCTTAAAGATGATTGATGTTTTAAACTTTTATATGCACTGGTGTTTTCCTGTGCTTATATCTGTGTGAGGGTATCAGGAACTGGAGTCACAGGTAATTGGGTGCTGTTATGTGGGTGCTAGGAATTGAACCCAGGTCCTGGAAGAGCAGTCACATTAATTTGAGGTTTTGATATCTAATAGCTTATTATTAATCTCAGTATACTGCTTAACCTACAATTTTACTTCCTATGAAATGTGCTATTGGAGAGAAACATAGTGGACTCATTATCTGCATGCTTAAGCATATATTTAAATTTTTAAAAGAACAATGAAAATGTGAATAAACTACTATAGATGTGTAAATGTTACCATAGGAAGAACCATGAATGTCTTCTTTAACCTCTATGTAAAAATGTATGTGAATATATTATTATTGCAAATAGTACAGGCATATAATAATTGAATAATACATACTAGTTCCTAATTTTTAAAAAAAATGTGTATAATGGATGCCTAACATAAAAATTTCTAGAAGCAAGGCCCACCAAACTGCAATTCTCTGGGGTTGAGGGGAATGAATCAGTCATTGCCATGTTGGTATCCTAAGAGGCCATGTCTCATTTCTAAGATTTCAATGAAGAATGCAGATGAGAAGCTCTTCTCACCCTCTCTGAATATTCCCCAATAAAATGTTTTTACTGTAGTTTTGAAATACACCTATTCTGCTTTATACTCTTTTATGTTTAAAGACAAACTAATAACATGGATAAATGATTTCTAAACTGTATTACAAGTTATTTTAAATATAACAATTCAGACAGTTGTTTTTAAGTATTTTTACCTTATACTGAAACGTAAGTAATGGGTAATAATTACTTTTGCATATTATAGAAGTAAAATGAACAATGCAGAAGCAAAATACAATATGAAAAGCTTCATAACATATTCAGGAAATGATTTCCATTAGGAGAAAATGTTCTTAGCATGATTTTCTAGCTCTCTTAAAGCAGATATCTCTCAGTTATTATAATGTGTCCTAATACAATTAAAAACAGAAAAATCGGTAATGTATAGATGGGATGACCAAAGTTTCATATCTTCCACAAAAACACAGAAAGCCTATAATGAATTATCTCAATGTGTGTGTGTGTGTGTGTATGTTGTATGTATGTGTTCATGTACGTGTCCCATGTGAATGCAAATGTGGAGCCCAGAGAGCAACATGTATTACCCTCATCCTAAATTTTTATAACCAGGGTCTCTCACTAAACCCACACTTCATGAATTTGACTAGACTGTCTGGCCAGCAAGCTCCAGGGATTAGCCCGTATTTTCTGCCCATCTAACCCTCACAAGAGTAGGGATTACAGATGCAAGCCACTTCATGACACATGCCTGGCTTTTATACAGCTATTGGTGAGCCAACTTCAGTTCCTCCTTCTTGGGAATAATGATTTTCCCTAGCCTCCTATAATGCCTATTAATGTGTGTCTTCAACCCTGCGATATTAATCATAGAAACTGTGTAGCTCAGTGGTAGAGTGCTTTGTAGTAAGTGTGAGAGACAGAGTTGGTTCGCCAAGGAAGGGAGCAAACAAGGTGGGACTTAAGTGGCAGGAGAAGGAATAAAGGGGAGGACAAAGTGAGAGGAAAGGTAATTAGAATTACAGTATAATTTTATTAAAAAAAATTCAGAGGTCATTGTTTTCCATTAAAACACACACACACATTTGGAGAAACAATTTGCTGTCTTGTGAAATTTCACATGGATCTGTCCAACCTACTTTTCTCCCTCCTACTACAGTGTCCAAAGTGTCCCCATATTATCCATAAAATTCTTATCAGTAAATAATGGAACACAGTCATAATGCAAGTTGTATATTTGATTTTATTAAATAGTTGATTTCCTCAACTTTCTTTTCAGAGCATTTCACATTGTGAGATAGCCAGGTATGCTCTGAGTTTACAAAGAGCTGGGGTAGGTTCAGTTATCTCAATTTGTCAAAGGAGGTTTGAGAATTGAAATACTATTTGTCTCTGAAAATAAGGAGAATGATCCATGAACAGAAAAGGAACAAGGAACTCTGGACAGAGTCAGGCCATGCACCCAAGAACAGGTAGATGCAAAGTACAGAATATTTTGGACCATTTAATATCGTGATACTCTTCACGAAAATACTGTTTAGGAAGCTACATAAGGACAATTTAGATGTGGAGGGATTTGGATATTATATTAAAAGTTTTTCTGTAGATGTGATGAAGCCACTCAAGATCCTGGTTCATGGGGCTGGAGAGATGGCTCAGTCGTTAAGAGCATTGCCTGCTCTCCCCAAGGTCCTGAGTTCAATTCCCAGCAACAACATGGTGGCTCACAACCATCTGTAATGAGGTCTGGTGCCCTCTTCTGGCCTGCAGGCATACACATAGACAGAATATTGTATACATAATAAATAAATAATTTTTTTAAAAAAGATCCCGGTTCAGCCAAAACATAATGACAGTTTTCTATCTTCAAGAAAAAAACTTGGTCATAGAATAGCTAGGTAGCAGAGCCTTGTAGAAGTCACCAATGAAGAGTAGTCACTCGGAAATGGCTTTACTATGACATATTATAAATATACTTGAATAGTAGTAATGTAAAACAGAATTCTGTTATTTGGGTTAGTGTGAGCTCACCTGCATAATTCCCTATGCCTTAGTAGCAGGAGTTGGTACATTAGTGTAACTTTTACATGTAGATTGAGAAAGGAAAAGAAACCTGCTTTGTAAAAATGAGCATGTCCTTTATTTGTATGCAATGTTATATAATCAGTCTTCTAATTATGCTTCTTCTTGATTCAAGTTTTATCTTTTATGCCATATTCATTTTTCTTCAGTAGAGGAATTTATTATGGCTAGTTTTCAAGTGTGTGATTCTATCATCCCTTTGTTTTTAAATTAAATATCTTAAAATTTATTTTTTGTAAGAAAAAAGCAAAACACATTAAATGTGCATTTGTTGGACTTAAAACGTTTGCGTTATGTAGAGAGCAGGTTTTCTCCACTATCTCCCCACTCTCAATGGGGAAAGTTACCCATATGATCTCTACAATGTTCAATAGACTGCATTTACCATAGAAACATTAGTTCTCTTTCATTTTTAGAAAAGCATCTTTGTAATCACATTGTAGCTCTGCCTTGAAGTCTTCCTACCAAATATCTTGTATGATGTGAGAAAAGCAAACCCTTATGTCATGACTATTGTGGTGACTAGGTGCTATTCTTACTAGAGCAGAGGAGTGTCACATTATAAGTAAGTGCTCAATGAAAATGGACAGTGAGTTATAGTTGTTACCAAACAATAGAAGGCCTTTCTTCATATACTCTTTCCATGGTCAGAGCTGCACTACCTGAAAATAGGAAAAGAAGACCCTGACGCCCCCACTTGCATGTCCTTAAGTTTGTGCCCAGCCATTCTCTGGTTGAGCTCTCTCTAGTCCGTGGATTTGTCGAAACTTATGATTTCAATTGGCTAGTAGCTATTAGCCCAGGTGTGGCTCTGCTATGTAGGGGTGCTAGGTGAGAAAAATAATGCCTTGTATGTTGGAGGGTTATAATGGAAAATACAAGCACATTTCACTGATTATGACAGCTGACTAAATGTTAGAATGATATTTTGATCGTGGCACGGTGCCATGTCCTCAGAGCCCTAACACTTGGGAAACTAGCATCCCTTGACCACAGAAGGTTGAACCAACATGGGTAACACAGGAAGGCCTTGTCACAAAACTATTTTAGTTATTTTTATAGTGTAGCATTGTAAACAAAATGCATAAAAGCCTTCCATTTCTGTTGACCCGGTTTGCTTTGGTCTCTGTAGGGCTTCTACAGTATTTATTACAACATGTGTGGCTCACATTGCCCCTCTGTTGGGCATTGCTCGGCTTTGAGATGCTGGAGTGAAGTTTGAAACAATGGCTTCACGTGAGCTTAGGATTCATTCTCTTCTATCAGCTATTGTAAGTCAACATGATGGCGCTATTGGAATTTGCCACATTTGCCCTTTAGTTCATTCCATAGAAATTTGCTAAAGAGTAATTTGTGATTTAACCACAGTGCACACATAAAATAAATACTATAATATTACAAAAAATTCGTTTCCTAAAGTTCTAATTGTTTTATAATTATGTGGTCTGGCAATTTTGAAGTTATAAGCTCAGTGTTAAGTATTTTAGGATGTTGGGTGTTCAGCGATCTGAAAATGACCCTTTTATAATAACTCTGTTTTTAAAATACCCTTATAATCCAAGCTGCCATATGTACTTTAGATTGCTTTTATCTGCTGTGAGTCAAATAGTGCAATGGCTGAAATTCGATAGTTTTTAATATAAAAATTAATGTGTAATAGTCACTCAGAAGCTTTGACTGAAGTGATCCCTGGTTAGCCTATATAAATTAAGTTTTATAATGCACTGTAAAGGCTTGAGTGATGGCTCACTCACTCATCAGGTGAAGGTCCTTACCTCCAAGTCTGATTACCAGAGTTCTAGCCCCAGGACCTACATTTTGGAAGGTGAGAACCACATTCTTAAATTGTCTTCTAACCAGCTACGCATGCTGTGGCCTGTGCCCATCCACCACCAAAAGAAATTATAAATCAGTGTCATAACCTACTATATGCCAACGTTACATGTGCTGCCGCAAAACAGTGCTCATAATGATGACAGACAAGTTTTTGTAACAGAGATACTTAAAATGGAACTTGGTCTGCACAAAGTTCCCAGAGTTGAAGTACAAATACTACGATTAAATTATCAAATTCGTTAAAGGATAGTTCTGTTTCTGATTGACTTCTTACACTTTAGACAATAAGCATGAGAGGCAGACTGTCTCATTCTGACTCTCAAGTCTGTGATTGTTTTTGCAGTCTCACCAAGAGTTAAATGATGCATTTAATCTGCTCAGAGACTGGGATGTGGCAAAACACAGAGTGAGAACCCCGGATTTAGAGCGAGGCTCATCATCTCAGTTCTCGCAGTCTCCTTTCTTTCACAGTTTGTGCTGGTGAAGAGTTTCTTCTGCCGGGCTGTCTCAATCATGGACACAGGGGTTTCTGCTCAAGACACAACCTCCCTTTTGTCTCACTAGGAGAGCTTTAATTACTGGTGGACGGTGGTTTATAAATCCCTAAAATTCACCAGATCCTAATAACTATAAATGAAATTGGTGTACTGAAAATAAGAACTCAAAAGCTGTATAGCTGATAAATATGCTTCTTTTTAATGCTGATAGTTTTATTGGTCTATTTAAAATCTCCACTAGCTTCCTTTTCTGATGGAAAACTGACACTCAGGAAAACCAGTCTAGTAGGGTTAATAAATGCTTCCATGATTAAAGTCAAATACACACACACACACACACACACACACACATACGAATATGTATATAGTCAATTATATATAGAGAGAGTAAAATATAGAATGGGAAGATAAAACAAGTATGGAGAATTCTTTATTTTTGAGTTTCTAGAAATACTATACTACATATTCTTTACTTTGAAGGGAATTTCACACTATTAAAATACAGACAGCAGGAATGTCACTAGAAACCCAGTAATACATGGAAGAGCATGTTTCCATTGCTTAAATCAGTTACTGCTCTTACTCAGCTATTCCAATTCTTATAAACCTCTTTTAGTTCATTTAAAATTATAAGAATTTCTAAAATTTATGCCCCATACATACCTTACCTGCTAAAATTGACCAACCAACATCCCAGGGATAAAAGAGTGTTTAGTAAGTGTTGCTGTGCTTTGGATTATTACTGTAAATGTTAACTAAGGCAAGATTTTGGCGTTTTTTAGAGAAATTGAAGAACTGAAAAAGCTTATTAAGAAAATGAGTTTATGCCTTTTTATTCTCCATAAATAACAAGAGATTTCCTGAAGACTCCAAGCCTTCAAAGTGTTGTGGTGACCCTTTTCTTGAAGACATAAATTTGCCATCAAGGGCAAGTGATTCAGGATTAGTGCCAAGCTCACAATTCATTTCATTTTATGTCTGTTTTTAGTTCAATATGCTTCTAATTGAGAGCCCAAGTTTTTATTTTGTTTAATTTTTTTTCAAATTGTGACCAAAAAACATTGTGCTGCTCCAAAGCCAAAGCACACTTTTATATCCTTACGTTGTAGACGACCAACTATGTTTCAACTATTCATATGCTCTTCTAAAAGACTAAGAAAGATTTGGATAATGTAGATTAAGATAAAGTAATAAACTAATGCATATTTTAACCATGTTCATGTTATCAAATGTTACTGAGACAACAGAAAGTTTTAGATTTAATATAATGCAATCTAATATACAATGATAGTAGTTTAGGTTGTCATAGTGATATTCCTTTTATATACTTTATGTGTTAGGAATTCTCAGAAGTTTTAAGAAATTATGTCCAAAAAATATACACCATTTATTTGCAAGATACTCCATCAAAATATTAAAGTTGCCCATTCTAATATTTTTAAATGTTTCTTATGTTTTAATTTATTTATATAAGGGATGGCATTCGAGCCACAGAAGGCATGCTTACGCTAGAAGACCACTTTTAGGAGCTGTTTCTCACCAACGACCTTATGAGCCTTGGGTATCAAACTCAGGTTGCCAGGCTTAATGGCAATCACACCTGCTGAGCATCTTCCCAGTCATAACACCCCTACCCCCTTCTGACAATGGTGCTACTCACTCACAGAGAACACCCTGTGGGAATGCAGTAATCAAGTTGATCATATAACTAGATTCCACACCATCCTGAAGTACGTTAGACTGTGAATTCATATTTTTTATGCAATATAATTACCTGGCCAGTTTTTAGCCTTTTATATTATGTTAGAAATTTTAATTTCTCAAAATATTTTGAATATACCTTTAAAATACATGCAATTGTATCATAAGTTTCTTTAGATGATGTCAAATTATTCTTAAAAAAATCAGTGATTTAATTGTGTTTTTACACTTCCTGCAAAATAGGATTACACCTTTCCTATTCATTAGTAATTTTCATAATTGCTATTGAATTATTTTTATAATTGTATTACCGAAATATATTAGTATCAAATAATTTTAAAATATATAATACACTACATGTAACAGAACATAAACTATTCATACTATGTATAATAAATAGTATACTATATTTTAATAATTTATTATTCAGTTTCTGAGAATTTGGGGAAATCTATATATAGATAGTGTCTCTAATACTGGAGCTTATACTGTCTTAGTATTAAGAGTTTTTATTTATTTTCTGAAAAATACGATAATATAGAGATTTCAGAATTTTAAAATGTAGAAAATGACTCACCAAAATAACATTTAAAATAAATAATAAAATTGAGTTTGTAATTTCTTTAGATCTAAGTTCTGTATAATTCTTTATAACATATTGAAACTAACATTAACAGTTCTCTCTAAAGCCAAACTCCCACTCAAGAGTATACAAATAAATACATAAAAATAAAATTATAACTGTATTGCAATGTGTATACTGCATTGTCTCCATTTAGAAATCTCCCAGTCTGCCCATCTCAGTATAGCCCAAGAGATCATCCTTACTTTAGCCTGATATCATCTCTTTGATTGCTTCCCATTTTTCTCATGACACCAATGATGAAAGACTCATAAAACGTCTCTCCTGTGTCTTCCTCATCCTTCCAGCCCAGTGTACTGTCAGGCATTTCAACTTCACCTTCCAACTCTCTGAATTTGTCTGTCCCCTGTCCAGTGTTCCCAACTGCCATGACTATCCCACATCCTCCTCCACTGAACGCTTCAACACCATTCTCCATGTGCCTTCCCGTTTTGTCAGATCATTTATTTGATCTCCAAATTGAACCATGCCAATTCCTTTTTCATCTCTCTGGCTCCTCTGCACACTTGGAATAAAATCCACTATACCAGCTGAAGCCTTAGGGGTTTCCCTCCAGGCTCCCCATGACAGTCCTCTACATCCTGGTTTAAGCTCTATAACTTAGTTTCTTGTCCTTTTCCTGCTCAGCCAAATGAAACTCTCTGTAGTTCAGATTTACTATGTGTTCTCTTGTTTCTAACAGGCTCTTACAGTTATCTTCCTCCTTAGTTCCTTAGCATTTCACCCAAGGCAAATAGTATTTTTACTCTTTCTTTAGATCTTAAAATGTTTCGGTGAAGAATGGTAGGTACACCCCTCATGAGCACACAAGCACAGACTCTCATCAGATTGATCTCTTCTGTAGCATTAAGAACATAGGCTTCTTTGTGTCATATCCATGTATTCTGGTATGGACCATTTCTTCAAGTCCCAGGATTTTTCACATGGTAGAATTCATTACATGTTGAATGTAAATGAATGACTGCATCTAGATGCTAGAATGAAAACTTTCAGAGTGAATCCAGCTCATTAAAAAAGACTGCATGTAGCTTAATCTTCATGAAATATTTCTTAAGAATGCATTTGCTCTTTTCACTGTTACTTATAGACTAAGTATTAAATAAATTTTAAACAGGCAAGTCTGTTGCAGAGTTCATAAATGTATGTTGTGAACTTGTAGCAGAAATGCTTTTAAGCCCCATTATTGGTAATTTTATAATTTTTATATCTGTTATAAATGTTGTGGCATGGTATAAATAGCTAAGAAATCAGTCTCTGGCATATGAAATAGTTATGAGTCTAAAAAAATCAAAATCTGATATTTGGAAATAACTACTGATATTAATAAAAGCCAAATGGATTTCTTGCAAATCTGGTAAATAAAGATGGGGCTTCAGACTTAGTCTTTATATCTCCTTTGATTCATGAGCTAATTTTTAAGGCTGAGTTATAAGCCTTAGTTTATACTGTACCTGAGGTTTAGGCAGTCTCCTAAAATAGCTGTGTTTCAGGCATATCTGTAATATAGTAAAGTGATAAAATTACATTTAAATAGTGCAAAAAAATCTAATTTAAACAGGAAAAAAATGAAATTTAGATTTGAATTTAATGCCTTTTTGGCTCCAAATGTTTTTCTTGCCCATTACATACACGGTGGCGTGGCTGGTCTTTCATGTTAATTTTTGGTAATGTACCATCAGAAAGTACATAATCATTTAGCCACATTTATATCTAGATAAGAAATGATCATCTCCATTCTCCAGCATTGTGTTATCTCTAAATTATAAGGGTGAAATTGGCATCACTGACCACCATACTATAAATCCCTAATTTTATTTTCATTGCAATTTTATGGCTTGACGTAGCTTATGAATTTAGTTTCATTTTAGAATGGACACATTGGTTTTCTGAACTGCTTTTAGAAGACAAGGGAAATATTGGGTAAGTTGGAAAAAGTGATAAGGGACACTTGGGTAAAGTACAGTGGAAAACGTGAACACACAACGCATGGTTTAAAACAAGTTTCCAACAAGTGAATAATAGTGGCATGTATTCTTTTACACTCTTGTGTTCTGGTTTCTTATCACCAAACCTGAATAATAGCCTAATCCTCGTGTCATTGTTATGACAGCTACAAGAATTATTGTATGGAATGATCAGTGTCTTGCATATTGACCACAGATGTTTTAGTTCTCATTATCACTAACTTCTTCTCATACAAATTATACTTAAAGAATTTTTTTTACAAATAAAAATAGAGTAGAAAGAAAATGTAAAATTTCCTAGAGTTACATATGGCTTATACTTTGTTGATTTATTTTATAGAAAGTTGCAAATAGTCTTGCATTTGTTTACTTTTAAGTTGTGAATACAAACAATTCTCTATTTCTATGAATGGTAAATTTTAGTTCATTATGTTAAATGTAATGAAGTAATAGTGTTAAGTTCCCTCCCCCCAAGACATTGCTCCGAATAAGAGCAGTGTTTTTTCCTAAGACTTTACTGAGATGTATAGATTACAAGCCGTAGTCACTGTTCATATCTCACCATTGACAGAGAGTTCTGTAAAACTGAGTCCTGGGCCTAAGGCCAGATTTCCCTCAGTCTACACTAAAATACTCCCCATATGTTACAATATCTTGGTTATTCACCAGCTTTCTCTTTTCTTAGAAATTTATCTTTAGTCTCTGCTCTGTCAATGATAGAGGAATGTACTTTAGTCCCGTCAGTCATATTTGTTGTAACTATAACCTATATACCACATTGAGATTCAAATTTGTGACATTCTTTTTACATTGAAATATATGTGTATCTCCACACTCCTACTGAAGAATAGCTTTAAACCTGCTCTGTATAAAGCCTCGATAAGTAGATATGATTGGATGTACACATTTCACCTTACAATTTAGTCCATGTAATTATTATTATTATTATTATTAATTATTATTATATTTTATTCCTTCCCAGATATACATTTTACACACAGACTTATCTACAAAACAACTAGGTTTTTATGTATATCTTAATTATTAATTAGCCTGAAATTAAATACATGAAGAACTATACTGCTTGATTCCAAAAATGTTAAATTATCAGCTAATTAGACAAGTTCAGATATTCCATTAAATTATTTGAAAATATCAGCATGTTTTGTAAGCAAGCATTTGCTTTGAAACTTGGTGTAATTATGGGGGAGACTGTTACAGACATTTAATAAATATAACAAAAAGTGTATGTCCTCCCTTGGTGTGTACTTTTATTTAAAACATTAGGGTTGGCTTATTCATGGAACCTAGGAGACAGTTAGACCTCTGAGCAGCAGTCATGTTGAGAGAGAATAGTAAAGACATGGACTCAATCAGGACTGACATCTTAGTATTATAACTTTTCTGGAATTTAAAATAAAATGCAGATCAAAACTAAAATGTGTGTGTGTGTGTGTGTGTGTGTGTCTTGGGAAGTGGGGTGGAAATTTTAGAAAAGTGTATAATCTCCTATCTTTCTGCACAAGCAGCATTTTGTTATTGTATAGGCTCCTTTTTTATTAATCTCTGAAAATGACAGGTGTCAGGGGGCTTTTGTGATGCACGCTCTGGAAGGTTGGGGTCAAGAGGTCAGAGTGCTGTGATGAGTTAGTCCGCAGCCCTGTCTCCTGTGGAATTTGCCTTGTTTGAAGTGTTTCCAAAGCAAAACACTTTCTGTAATGCACATCAGTTAAATAATGTGTTTGAGAATAGGTTCGCAAAGAATGAAAAGCTATGAGAATTCTTTATGATTAAAAAAAAAAACTTCTTTAAACACAATAAAACCCGTAAAAGAACATCGCAAATGAATAGTTGAAGGGAGTGCATCAAATAATCAAAATGTATGTCCGTGACCTTTTGAACCTATTGTCTCAGTTCATTTGAAATACAGGTTGGGCTGCTCAATGTTTTTAAAGGCATTAGTATTCATTTAAATAAAGGTATTTTTAAGTTGGCCAAGTTGATTCTTTCTAAGCATAACGTGATATTGTTGACTGCTTTAAAGTTATCTGAAGTTAAAGTTAGATCTGAAGATTGATTTTAAAACCACAAAGTATTGCTTTAATTTTAAATATGATATTTAAAATTATGAGAAATTACCTATTTTTTCAGAAGAAATTGGAGAGAACTTTATGCATATTATTTCAAGTACTACTATACTATCAGGCCTCTGAAATGATCTCTTAACTCATGTATATTTGTTAGATTCTACACGAAGGTCCTTAGTATAATAGAAAGTAAGTATATTCTCTTTTAACTGGGCACACTAAGGTTTTAATTTAATTTAAATTTATAAGCTTTGACATTAGGCTGTTAAGTTTACCTAATCCTCAAAATATGATTTGCCTACATTTATACCGTATTATTTGTTCTATGATGATGGAAGAAATAAGCAAATCAAAAACTCTTGGTATTTCTGATGCAAAAGCACCCATTAAATGGCTAGGCACCAGTCATATTTTTATCATAATAAAAAATCTTCCTTCTCTTACATATTTTCAACTTTTTCAGCCTATTCAAAACATACTATGCACCCTTGGAGCTTAAAAGCCACAAAAGAAAATGCATTATGTTCATATCACAGCATTTAATTTATGGTAACTGATTAATATGCAAAGTAAGTAATATTTAAAAATTATGGGGTGTGCTCCAGAGAAATTAGAAAGTATTAATGAAACCAGACAGGAGTGGTGCACACCTTTAATCCCAGAACTTGGGAGGCAGAGGCAGGTGTATCTCTGTGAGTTCAAAGGAAGCCTGACTCGTCTGCAGAGTGAGTTTCAGGTCAGGCCCCAAAACTACAGAGAAACCCTGCTTTTAAAAACAAATCAACAACAACAACAACAACAACAACAACAACAAAAATAATAATGAAAAGGAATACAAAAGCCGTTTGTTTCAGTTAAATCATTTACAGACACTACCCTTTGCATAGACTTGTATAAAATCTAGTTTCGGTAACATATCAGCAGTTTCGCGTGAATTCCCAACCAGTGAAGCACATTATTATTTGAGATTCTCATAAGCTCCTAGGAAGAAACTTGCATACCTCCTTTGTTAAATGCTGAAGCTTAAACTTCACTGTATACTTGTCAGTGATCATGCTGTCACAATGTGGTGTTTACAAGCTTTGTTTTTTTCAGGATATATAGAATATTTAAATACCATGTAAACATTCTGCTCCATGTATTTCTTTTATTATAAATGAAAATCTGACTTTGTTAAATCACCCATTTTTAAACACTTTCTTATTGTATAGCAGCCTCACACATCTTTGGTTCCCACTTGCTCATTCATTCATTCATTCATTCATTCGACCTGGTCTTGCTATGTTGTCTTAGTCAGGGGTCTGGAACTTCTATGCTCCAACAATCTCCTCCCATGGTCTTTTAAGTAGATGAAATTAAAAGCTTAGGTTTATTGATAATCTAAGAGTTGTGATTTGTGTTGTTTTTTTTTTCATGATAGTCCTTCATAGAAATTAATTTATCATGAAAATATTGCACATTTTAAGAATTTGGTTACTACAAGTAATATAGGGTGGAGTTTGTTAGTGTGTTTTTTGTTGGGAATACATATATGTGTATATATATGTGTGTGTGTGTGTGTGTTTATATATATTTATATGTATAAATATATATTAGTCATCACATGTAAATTTTTGAAAGCCATATCTTCACATACATACAGAGCAGATAGTTTTGGCTCTTCCCAGCACTGAGCTATTGTGGTGTTTAGTGTTTTCCTAAACCTCAGGAATTGTTATGGAAGAGGGAAAAGACAGATTCTAAGAGCCAAAGGAACAGGAAGTCTGCTATCAGATTTTGTCCTAGAAATGTCAGGGAAGCTAAACCCATGATGTCTATCCAACATGAACACCTAAACTTGACCTGAACAGGGATGACACCAGTGGACATGCTGACATGGACAAGGGAAAGCTCAAGAGGCCTCAACCCTAAACAAAGAACTATAGGCAAATATGGAATGCAGAGAGCAGTAGAAGTGGTCTTCCCCAGAAAAGAGCACACCGTTGGTTGTCCAATACCAAATGGTCAGCCGTGAAACATACACATAAAAATAACCTTCTGTGAAGTGATCAGGTATTATTTATTTATTTATTTAGCAATACACAAACACACACAGACACACACACACACAAGTAAAGATGAAAGAAAAGGAGGGTACATGTGAAAGGGGAATAAGGGAGTAAAGGGAGAAGGAAATGATGTAATTATATTAAAATCTTAAAAAAAACAAAAAGTTAAAAAATGCAAATGTGATACCATCACATTTACAAGGAAGCTGTGTGCATCCTAATGAGCCAATGGTTCTTTTTTTAAGGTTTTTTATTTTTTTAAATTAATTTTATATACCAGCTACAGAGTTCCCCCTCCCTCCCCTGCTCTGGCTCCTTCACCACCTCTTCCCAATCCTGGCCCCCATCCAGTCCTCAGAAAGGTTAAGGCCTCCCATGGAGAGTCAACAAAGCCTGGTGGCAAAGCCACTGATTCTCAAAGCATCAACCAATCACAAGTTCTCAAAAAGTCTCATCACCCAGACAACATGTCTTCCAACTTCAGAACATCTGTACTATTTCTGTCCCCAAATTTACATTGGTATGACTCCCAAAGGGTTGTGAGTATAACTCAGAAACTTTTGTAGAGATGTAAAAATTATGGCTTTCCTGTGACTTCCATCTAAAAGTTCAACTGATTTCCATAAGGTAGCAGATCTTCTTAAGTGTTGGTTAAATTTTGAGAAAGCCTGTGTTCTAGTCTTTCATAGTGAAGTTAATCTTCCTACTTTAAATTTTTTAAAAAATAAACAGTGAGTGACAATAATGCTTTAATATAAGGAAGTTAGCCAAACAAGCCTGCTTTGTGCGTCATTTTCACAATCTAAACTATAGGGAGCACTCAGGAGTTATTCTTAACCAAGTCTTTTGACAATCTTGCATGGTATTATACTTGAATTCATGTCCTAGAATTCACGTTAGCCTCCGGCACCTTTATAAAAACATCACTTGGGGGCAGAGGACCTTAGATGACTTATTTTACGTGCCTTCATAGTCTTTGAGTTAGTTTAAAAATTTCATAAGCAATTTATACATCCGCTTGTCAAATTTCAGGAGTGGTTTTCTGTTGCTACTGGAACTATGAAACGTATCCAAAAGCTTTCCGGAGAACTGGAAGACTAGAGAGCTCAAACCCCTACACTGTAGAGGTGAACCCAGATGCTTACAAATGCGGCACTGAGTATGACACAGCCCTCAAGACAGCTGTTTTAAATTTTCTGAGTGTCAGTTTATTTACGTATTTGCAATTTCTCAAAATCTAATCATGAACAAGAAAGGCAGGGGCTGGGGGACCCTGCTCAGCTGGTGGTTAAGTGGTACCATGCACATAAGATTCTGTTGTGTTTTGTTGTTGTTGTTGTTGTTACTACAGAGTACATATAATCTCTTTGTCACTGAGACAGGAGATCTAATCTCCTGGCATAGAACCTGGTTCATTGTAGGTTTATCATCCTTGTTTTTCTTATCCAACTTCATTGTGCCCATTACATTGTCACTGTATCTGCAAACACATGATAAAGCGATATAGCAGTAATTTCTTAGCACATGCCTTCAGCAAATAGTGACTAAGGTTCTTCATGGAGAGACCTTCAACAGGTGGCAGGAACTTAATTTTCAGATTAAAGCACTGTTCCTTTTGTCTTTCCTTTTTGGAATTCGTCCGGACCTTGATGAGTGCTAGGTCTCTAGTTTACACTTTTTTTTTTTTTTTTTTTTGGCAGCTCCCATACTAAATCTCATTCTGCTATTCTCTTACTGTTCTTGGCAACTTTGTAGGAACCTCTTCCCTTATCTGCCTTCTACCTTGATGTTTCCAGAAAGCTACCTCCTCTTCCTGCAATTCTTCTCATTTCCTGACATATTTCTAGGTAATGGCACTGTAACTCTTACCTTATTTTGGCCTAGCCCTACTCTATTTCAAATGTCAAGTTGATGATTTACCAAAACATTTCTTTAAAAAAAAATCTTACTAATCTCTCTAGTCTGTCTCTTACTAGATTCTTATGCTCAGTTGATAGAAGACACACCCAACCAATTTACCAAGCTAAATGTTCATCTTTCCGTTTAACCCTCTCCAACCAGCTGCAGTAGACACTGCTTCATCTGAAAAGCATTTGCCTCCCACAAGCTGTGGACAGCATAGGGCATCTTATTATCTGACAGAGTACTGCTATGATTTGTTAATGATTTTAGCAATGTCTTCTACTCTAAACATCAGTATTCTTTGACTGGCGATGTAGCCCCACGGTAGAATACCTCACATATATGAAGATAACTCACTATCGTTTTCCATGTTCATCTTCTATCTATCAAATTCGAAGTAACCTGTTTACTCCAAAGATTTATAATACATTTCTAGAAAAATGTAAAAATAGATGCCTATCGTTTAAAGCATGAGTTTATGGTTTCAGTGTTTTTTGGTAGATTTTTCAGTGCTAATTTTAAAAACATTTCTATTTATCCCATAAGAATTCTGGTAATATATGACTTTTCTACATCTTTGCAATTGATCTTTAAAGATATTAGTATGTGTCTAAAGATTTTAAATGCATAAATATATCTACATTTTTATAGCCATTGTCATATTAGTAGCAATAGTCAAAATAGAAGTACAAAGTATATCCATTGATGAACTAAGGAAGACCCTTTAATGTGTGGGGATACAAAAAATATTACTGTCATTATTCCTAATAATGTTGTAAATGCCTGGGTATGGTTACTACATATGAAATACCAACTTGGTATAGATAACGTAGTTGTTCATGTTTCAATATACTCTCTTTTATTACTGTGTAAAAAGCTATCTAACACCAAGTATACCCACAAAGTTGTATATCTTTTATAAAGATGATTGAATATGAATTTCCAGGCCTTCTTAAATTTTCAGTATTAATCTATTTTTCAAGACTAACATTGGAATAGTATTTTTAAAATATATTTTAAGAGTTTCCATTTTGCTACAACTACTTAGCAGTGATAATTCATCTTGACCTTTGACTTTTTTTTAAGAAAAAAATCTAATCTAGTATTTTTCCAGTTGGCATGATTTCTTAAGGTCCATGTCAACTGTCTATTTGAGGTATCTCTTCCTATATAAATAACCAGCCACACTTAGGGCAGCCCTGCTTCACGACTCTCTATTTCCTGAGCTGACACCTGAAGCTTGCTAACCTGCACCAGACTGGAAACTGACAAGCCCCATTGACCCTGCCCTCTGCTCCCCAATGGAAGACCACCCAGCTCTTCATGTAGATGCTAAAGATTCCAGCCCTTTCCTTCCACTTTCCCATCAAGCTCTCTTGTCTACTGAATCATCGCCCCAGTCCTCTACATTGATGTTCATGGAGTAATTCCTTTTATCTTCTTCTATTTCCTTGGTTGTTGTGAATGAATATAAGTTAGGTGATTACTGGATATCAAGTATCTCCAGCAACAATTAAAATCTGTCTAAATAGCTGGTGTTACCAAGGAAAGCCTATGTATAGTACCAGAAATAAAGATACTAAGGCTGGAAGATCTGATTTTGCTCTGTCTTCACAAACAGCATCAAACACGAATCAGTCAAGTCTCAAAGTGTCTTTATTTAAATGTACTAGAACTCTTAGTTGGGGACTCAATGACAATGAAGGTGAGTAGATCTTAATCATTTGAAAACTAATCCCAAAGAGGCCTTTCCCTAAAGGATGGGCTCTGTGTATTCTAGGAAAGTTCTGGTTTGGGATCTCCTGGTTCTTAACATCATTTTAATCACTGGCTTCAATGAGACTTGCATGTGAACAGTCTCTTTGGCATGAACACCAACTCAAAAACAATAAAAAATGCTTATGGGCTACAAGGGAAGAGGAAGTTTATGCCATGGCATCCACAAACACATTTATCTCTGTTTTTCTCTGCATTTCCATTTTGTTTCTTTGCCTTGCACGAGCATTAATTTCCTTTGAATTCTCGGAATTGTTCCATCTTTCCACACACTCCTAATCTCACGATTGTCACCGCAGTTGTGATCACACCTGACCTTTCCACTCAAGTGCCAACTTCTAATTGGAAAGCCTTGAGGAAATTCATACATATGTCCCAGGATTAGCCAAATTCACATTTTTAGTAGAACTTTAAAATAAAAAATCAAAAGCACGTATACATGTTCTTATATGTACATTCTTGATTGTAAAATTTTATTTAAATTAAGCACATGTGAAATCCACCCCATTTTATACTTCTAACTATGGTTACTTAGGAGTTTTAGCAAAGGCATGCACTATCATAACCAGTACATCAATCCATTGATAAAGAGTACTATCACCCCATGGAATCTCCTTAAGTCAACTCATCACCTATGACAGACCGAGGTAATAGTCCACCAAAGTCCAACTTGGCAAACTAGTGAGCTCAAAGTACAGAGCATGGGTAAGGGACACTCACAGGACTCCAAAGAAGTGATATCACAGTAAGGTCTTCTACGGCCGTGATGACTATGGTCTAATGGCTTGGATGAGAAATAACCTCTATATGCTCAGGTATTTGAACACTTGGTACCCAGTTGGTGGTAGTGTCTGGAGAAGATAGGCAGCAGGTACAATCATGATAGGGAAAGTACATCATCCTGGAGGGTTCTGTGACTTTAAAGCACCATGTCACCCTAGTTCATTCTGTTTTGTGACTGGGACTGAAATGCGGTTTCCCAGCTTTCTGCTTCTGCCACCATGCCTCCCCAACACAATGGATAAGAGTCCATCTGAGAACTGCAAGCCAAAATAAACATCTTACTCGCTAAGTTGCTCTTAGTCATGGTGTTCTATCCCAGCAACAATTAACTAACACAAACAGAGTATCCCTCGTTCATTAGCCTTTTACCATCTATGTATTATAGCATGTACCAAGACCAGGAAGCCACATGTAGCATAACAGCATTACATTTGTCTGGCTAAAATGTGCAAGATGGAGAGGCTAACATCTTGTTTGGGAATCTAATGACTCTTCCCATTCTGACCTCTGTGAGGAAAGGTAGAAGAATTGGTCTTCAGAGTTCTATGCTTTGGGAAGGTGATTATACTCAAATTCCAGAGTTCTACAGTACATCCCTGTATCTTGTTAAAATAGACTGCCATTTAAGATTTTTTCCTCCACATCCTTCCCAATTTCTTTAGATATAGTTTACTAGCATTTTTTTTAATTTTTTATTTATTCTTTGTGTCTTTTATATCATGAACCTTGATCCCATTCATCTCTCATCCATTTGTATCTGCCTTCTGCCCTTACAACCTCCCTCCCAAAATAAAATAAGAAAGAAAAGGAAAAAATTGTCAGAGTATAGCCTTTACTCCATATATCTTTTTTTGCAAGTGTTCATTGCAAAGTCATTGGTCTGATTTGAGGGTCCTTCTTTCTGTTACCCTATTGATGCTGGGCCCTCACTGGGGCTCTTCTTTGTTATATTGTTGTTAACCTGTGTCGTGGAGATCCCACAGCTTTGGATCTGCAGGACTGGTCCCTTCATGTGCTCCAGCAGATGTGGTGGATGTTAGCATGGGCCAACTCATCACCCTGGCTCTGTACCTGGGTAGTTGCAGGATTGGTCAGTCCATCAGCTTTCCCTTGTCTTCATCACCAGGGTGAGGTATCCTGCATTGCCATAGCTAGCTTACACTTTTCAGCAATGATCAAGGAGCTGGGCAGGTTCTCCTGTTTCCCTGCACTCAGGGTTGGCTCACCCACACCTACTCCAGCAGGGCCAACTCTACAGTGCAGTCCAGATGATGTTCAGGGACTGCTTTTCCCGAGTGCTGCAGCTGGTGAGGGGGAGGGTCAGATTTCTTGCCTGCCTCAAGTGGCGGGGCTGAGGGGGAAGCATTAGCATTGTTTTAACTCCAGCTTTTGCCCATTTAGCCCACAGTAAATGAACAGTGGTTTAAGAGACATAGAAGTTATTAATGAATTAATAGTATTTTAAATGCCACATGCTCAAGAAGTCAACCCCTTTCATCCTTTGAAAAAAACCCTTCTCCCGTTCTATACTCAGTAGACTGGAGTGTGTGTGTGTGTGTGTGTGTGTGTATGTAATGAATAAATCGTGGGAGATGCATGACAAGATGAGAGGCAGTCATATGAAACTGACGGCCGTGCTGAGGAACCTATTAGTGATGAGAACATATGTTGCTTGATTTTGAGGGATGACATTTAGGGGTAATGAAGTCTAAGCCTCAAAAATACAAGAGCTAAATTCAAGAATGCTTTACTAAAGCACTCTAAAGCCTGAGACCACCTACTGAAGTAGCCCTCTGTCAACTCCATTGTCCCAGAATGCTTTTTTCAAAGGGCACGCACAACTAACTATCCAGGTATATAACTGTAATCAACTTTGGGTCCCGTCACCTGTATCAAAGTCTGTAAGATATTAAGACATTAATGTTTGTCTTTGTGGGGGTTACTGCCCAATTTTAATCATTTTATGTTTCTAAATTCCCTTGGTGCCTTTCGAGCACCTCAAATAGTGTTAGTGTTGGAGAAAAAAATGTATTTGGGTTTTTCCAGTGGTTTCTTACTCCTTCTCCCTTCAAGAGAAGGCTCACTGCTAATCCTCAAACACCTTTTGAGGAAGACAACCAAGGACTCATTATCTATAGGGCAGTACTTTGTTGTATTTAGATCATATTTATGGCAAATCTCACCAGGGCTAGCTCAGAAATTTCTCGTGTAAGTGATCAGATCTCTTGTTTTCCATTCTGGATCTCACTTCCTTCCCGAGATCTACTCTGATAAACTAGTCCTCTCTCTTATTCGAGCTGAAATTCTTCACCTACTACCTAATTAAATGGATTAGAATTTCATCATTGACCTGTCTCCAGAAGCATCTTGAACATCTCTACCCATGAAACCCTTAATTCTTGTTTGTTTACCCAACGTTAAGCCTCTAGTACATAAACTTCTGTCCCTGGGACTTTAGCGCTATGAGAACCTTACAGAAAATTGTGTTCCAACAAAATACATTTTTCTCCATCTAGATTGTTGTTGTTACTTGGTTAAGGATAACTCCTGAGAGTTCCCTATAGTTTAGATCGTGAAAATGATGCACAAAGCTGGCCTTGCTTGGCTAACTTTCTTATGCTAAAGCATTATGCTCATTCACAGTTTATTAACCTATAAAGTTTCCCATCATCTCAGCTTCCTTCAGACTTTGCCAATGCATTTACAAAAAAAAAGTTTTGAATATTTAAATTTTGGTATTTCTCCTTCATTGATCAAACTTCTGCAATAACACTATGTACTGACATCACCCTAGTGGATGGTGGGACTAATGCATCTTCTAGTCTTGAGATCTGCTTTGGATTAATAAACTGCCAAGTATCACTGAAAAATCTAAAATATGCTCCAGTTCTTTTGAAATTCCTTCAAGACTCTAGTTGGCTTCTTCTCTCCACATTACAGGGAGAACTGTCAAATATTAAGTTCCTGTCAATTTCAGAAGTAATTTAGCAAATGGAGAAATTATTGGATATGAAGGAAACAGAGAATTGGCTGGACGGTTTGAGTTTTGTTTCCCCAAACTTGAGACACCACAAACAAGCCACGATTTTTTAAATAGGGCAAGGACACTTTTTAAATTGAAGTCTTGATGATAACACCTGCGCGGTAAGCTCTGCACTGCATGAAATTTGAGATTGTTTTGCTAATGTTCAAAGTCTAGAGAGTCTGAGTAGGGACTGTCTCGGATCAGCAAGGAGGCTCACCACAGTCAGTTCCTGGAGTTGAATTATTTGAAATTGGCAGGTGGCTTCTCTTTTTCCATAGATTTCTTTCCCCTTTTCCTGACAGTGCATGTGTTTGGTGACCTCGACTGTTTATTTAGCTTCTGCATACATTCCTTAGGATTTGTTTTATGTGTGGTTTTGGGGTTGCTTATGTTTCTTGTTATGCTTGGCTACTTCTGGAAGGAGAAGTGGTGGTGGTCTGTTTTCAGTTGGCAGTCAAAACAAATGTGATACTCGTTTTGAATATCTGGCTTTGAGTTTTCATGTAAAAATACAAGCACCATTTACATAAATATATTGCTTGAACTCAATTAATTTCAGACCTCTCGCTTGCCTCTAAAAGACGTGCCAGCCTACCCCAGAACTGTTTAAAGGTGAACATCCGAGCAAAAGAGAAGTGATTAGTGAGAATAAGCCAGTGCCTCCACAACCAAACCTTGAAGAATAGGGCTCTGTCTCTGCATAGTAGCGTAAAGCTATCTCAAAGGAAACGAATTAATAGTCCCGTGGGTGCCTCCCCCTTCCGTGTCATCTTTTTCTCTCTCCACTTGCTCTTTCGTCAGAAATGGGCAATTGCACTCCTCATCCCTCAGAATTCGCACATACTGGGGTTCTAAGTGAACAAGAACAAGCAAAAGACGAGAACTCAAATAATCTGAAGGAATTCGTGATCCAGAGATCCTTTGTTACTATTAATATTTTCATCTAAAAGATTTAATCAGTTCTTGCTTTTTTATGTGTGTAGTGTAAGTACACGTATGTGTGTTTGCATAGTATAGGCACATGTGTGGGGAGTGGGGGATACATGTTTATATGTATGTCTGGAGGTCTGAGGGTAATATTGGTGGGTATAATCCTCTATTTTATTGTCTATTTTACTTTAGAAAGTGGGGCCCCTCACTAAACCCAAAGTTCCCAAATGTCAGCTAGACTAGCTAGCTAGTAAGCTTACTCCCAAGGATCTCCTCCCAGCCCCTGAGGTTATAGACATGCTATTGTATCTGCCATATTTATACAAATATTGAGAATATGAGCTCAGTCCTCGTGCCTACCTTGAGAGTGCTCTGCCATCTTCCCAACTCCTAATATTGCCAGTTTTAGTAGCAACTCACAGTGTCGTGCTATTAGGATTAACTCTTAGAATAGATCTGCTTGTTTCTTGTTTTTCTTATATCAGTTGTTGACGATCTGGTCAGTGCTAGCTCTTCTCAACAATACTGTCTGGATACTGTTGCTCCTCTCCTGGAAATAGCCATAGGCAATGCCATTCTTGTCCATGGTAGCAGCTACCATAATAACAGGTCTGAAAGACAGTGACCCTTTGGATTTTTCTGCCATGATGTCCACTCCAAGGTTCATGCAGATTCAGTCACAGCTCTTTATTAGAAAATCAATTATTAATAGTTGACACTCTAAATGAATGTTTATCACAAAGCAATTATCTATAAAAAGCTATCAAACTTTCTACATCTATGAGTCTCTTTTGAATCACTGACTTTTCCCAGTGACTTCAGATGACCATCGTACCCCCAGCCAGGTTCCTTCCCAATCAGCTGACCTTGGTATCTTATATCTTATGCGAGGAGTCGCCCATGTAGCTCAGTGGGGAGTGTTTCCCTAGTGTTTTCAAGGTCCTGCATTTGATCATAGAATTTTCAAAATAACCACTATCATTTATGATTTACCTAGACAATTGTGGTTTCACTACTGCTCCACATGATTTTGGTTTTGTTTTGAACGTTTTAAATATATCTGTGTGTATACAACATACAACACCCAAATATATATATATATGTATATATATATACATATATATATATTTACATATATTACACTCGTATACATATATATATATATATATTTACATATATTACACTCGTATACATGTTTGTGCATATGTGTAGTGATGTACAATATATGTACTTTATATTTATATCATTTCTTGCTTAAGTAAATCTTCCTTTCTTTTACTTTCACATTTATGATGAAGGACAGTACCCTAGGACTTAGTGCCACTTTAGTAACTTAACACACTCTGACTCATTGCTCAGTCTCTAGCAGCCTTGGTTATACCCACTGCTCTGTGCCACCATGCCTGTCTTTCCTCTTACCATTTAAATACCAAGGTTTCCTCATCAAAAAATTTCAGGGAGCTCTCTTCAATGAAATTATACGTTATTCTTCTTTCTTCTCACAAAAGAACACATATTACACTGTATTAACTCTTCCTTTCAATGCATCTGCTCTCGGGAAACCACTGCCCTTCAGTGGCTGCAGCACAGGTTCCTGTGCTTCTCCTCCTCTGCTGACACAGACCCTAGTGTGCAACAATAAATAACTCCGCATTTACTCAGGAAAATAATGTCGCTGCTGAAGACTCATAAGCTTTTTCTTTTTAGTTTTAGATTTTGCTCACCAAGCTCCTGTCCACCCCAAGCTATTACTGGGTTTTCTAGACTTTTTCATTGCAGATCCTGCCTTTGGCACTGGCTCACCCCGTGACCTGTTTCTGTTCCAGTGGGCCTCTTGAGTTGAATGACCACATATTCAAATGTCCTCAGAGAATCAAAGCTCTCTCTTTGTCTCCTCCCTCCCATTGTTGCTTTCATAAATGGATATATATGTCCATATATATGGTGTCAGTCAAGTTTTCAAAAGGAAAAAAAGGTCACCATGATATCCTATATACTGTTCCACTAGAATATATTACATTAAAAGAGGAGAGCTGACCAGCTGGAAAACAAGAAAGGAGCAAGTTTCCTTTATGATACACTGCTTTCTAGACCTTCTGCAGGGCTTATGCTTATTCTTGGCTCCCTGGTCCCCTCAAAGCTGACTGCTGGCGACCTTCTCAAAGAAGTAAGTTTTCAGAAACATATCTTAAAATAAGAATAAAAAGTTTATATTTTAGATGAGTTGTTTGGAATCATAGAGGATACCTATGAGTGGGATGCCTAAGTTCAGCCTTTATTCTGAGACGTTTCTCTCAATTTAACTTTAGTAAGGAGCCTATGGCTGAAATGGTGATTACAGGACATAGCTGTCAAAGAAGCATGGAAGAACACCGTAAGTGTGAAGCAGAGATAGCTATGTCCCTCAAGGCGCCTTCTTTACTTAACGTATAGACATTTTATGTCTTGAACAATTTTCTGAAATATAAAATATATTAAGATATTAAAGAAAAAGTAATTGTGATATGAAACGTTATGTTTCCATCTTCTCATTGCCAAAAGTCTGAATGGACTGAAGTTCCTGCTCTAGAAACTGCTGCCTTGAAGTCCAATGTTCTTATCACACATGTTATAACTATTGTTCCTTATTTGGAAATGTGTCTTTACCGCGGACAACCCTTATCTTCCAAGAACAAACTAAAGCAGAATTCCTATAGAGTGTGGAATATAGAAGCTGAATCACAAACTCTTGTTCAGATGCAATAATTTTCAGTGATTGTAAACATTAGAAACCCTAGTAACAGCCAATAAAGCTGGATCTCTCTAGGCCCTTGTGTTCCTCTAACTCCGGGACATTCACAAAGCCCTGCCCCTGACTCTCAGCCATGGCTCTTCTGTAGGCTTTTTCTTCAGGATCCTCCTTCTGCCTGAAATACAGACACAGATAGTCTCTTCCTCTCCAGGCTTTGTCTATTATATTTTAAGTAAAGCATCCTTTTCTTTATGGAACTTGCCTTAAAAGTTAAACCAAATGAAGTCCTGTCATCCAGACCTTTCATGGAAGTTATCACAGTTTCTTATGACACATTGTTCTTTGCTTCCTTAGCACCTGTTTTCAGTAGCCTGTAATTTCTCGTTATTTGAGTTGTTCATTTTATTTGAATCTGGCCCAGTGGGTGGCATATGGTAGATTGAGAATCTCTGTTTATTGAATGCATGAGTGGCTGACTGAATTCGTGCTTAGATAAGCAAACAGGTGTGCTTCCCAGTGCTGCCCATGACAGAAGTAAGCTCTCTTGTTGACAGAACAACCCAAGAATGACACTCCTCTGTTTCCTTCCTGAGATTTTGTGTATTGAGCATAGTACTTTCTTCCTTGATTCATAATGCTACTTATGATCTTTCTCCAATACAGAATGCCATAACACTTTCAACCCATGCTCTCTGCTCTCCCTCCCTTTCCCTTCTTGTCTAACCCTGGTGGCAGGAGGAGGGAGCACACTTCCACCTACGCTCTGCTTATTTTTTTGAACTTCACTTGCACTTTGCTTTCCCACACTATGTGAATGTCCCCTTGTCACCCTGAGACATCGTTTGATGGTTTTTTTTTGGAATTATCAAAGTTCTGCTCTTTTTGCAGGGTTAAGCATACATATATGTTCCTTGAAGTTCTCCATGGTCTCGCTGTTGACCCAGACCATACCAAAAATTTACTTTTTGTGTTCATGTCTGTACTGGGAATGGGACTTGCTGCCTGCCTTTTGTATTTCTCAGTATATTCAAGGCATACTAAGGTCAGGATTGATGTGTCCCATAACAACAAAATTTCAACTAAAGTATTTTGTTTGGTGTTTTGGCCGGTAAAATTAATAAAGAATTGCCCGGTTTCCTTTTTTATTAACGTAGAATCTTAGTGATTGACTGCCCTTAAGTGATAAAAAGAGCTGTATTTAGGAACTAGTTATATCTGACTATTCAATTAGTATCTGAGCAATCTGTCCACAGATTACCTTCTAAGTCCCATTCCCATTACTGCACCACACTCTTCATCAATTAGTAAAATGTAGACATGACTTTGTGTCTGTGGGGTCTTGTTTCATTGTTGTGATTCTCTAGATACACCATATCATTTCTGTCTCTGTTGGTTCATTTCTTAAACACACACACTTTCTAATTATTTTTTACATTTTTTTATTAAAAATTTCCATCTCCTCCCCTCCTCCTCCCCCTTCCCTCCCCTCCCTTCCACCCATACCCCCACTCCCTCCTACTCCAAGCCAAAGAGCCATCAGGTTCCCTTCACTATGTTAAGTCCTAGGTCCTCCCAACTCCCCCTAAGTCCAGGAAGGTGAGCAACCAAACTGACAAGGCTCACAGTGAGACCGTCCATGATGTAGAGTTCATGCTCATCGCCGTTGTCCTTGGTTTCTCAGTCCTCCTCCACCGTCACCTGGCGTTGGATGGAGAAAATGACAGAGCCCCACATAGGAGCACCGGACTGAGCTCCCAAGGTCCTGATGAGGAGCAAGAGGAGGGAGATCATGAGCAAGGAAGTCAGGACCGTGAGGGGTGCGTGTACCCATTGAGACGGTGGGACAGATCTAACAGGAGACCACCACGTCCAGTTGGAATGGGACTGATGGAACAGGGGACCAAACCGGACTATCTTTTACATTTTTAATTCTTGCATTTGTCTGTGCTGCGGCATGAGAAAATGAGTGTAGGTGAACTTGGAGGTCAAGCCTTAGATCTTCCTAGAGCTGGAGATGGTAGAGGTAACTGTTATCAACCTTATGTGAGCCGCTAAAAACAAACTTGGGTCCTCTGCAAGAGTTGTACAGTCTTCACTGCCTAGACCTCTCTCTGTCCCACACACTCTCTTACTTTGGGTTTCTCTGCATGTCAGTGTTCGCACTCATAAATAGTTCACAATCCTTGTTAACCTTACCTTCCTTATGACAAATTTTCCAGTTGTCTTTTTCCATTTCTCAGTATAATTTGTCACCAGTCTTTTTGTACTTCTTTAAGAGACCTGATTCTTCTGAAGATGCAATGGCTTCTAGTTTGCCTGTGACTTCACCTCCCAAACTGACTAATAGTTCTTCTTGATGAATGGTTGGGGTTAGCTTATTTGTGCTATTTGCAAAGACTGGAAAGTAGATCAATAGTTTCTCTATGCTACTTGTATGAAGAGTTAAGATAGATAACGTTACTACCCTATATCATAGTAAATAGCACTCTGTGAAAGACTTAATGCAAGCAAATTTTTTGTACCCCTACAGTTTTTACAAATTTTATATATCGGGAGTTTGATATGGTGTCACTACCCTACATATGGGTTTATTTCTGAACTTTGAAATTTCCTCCAATGGGAAATAATTATCCAAGTTTTAGTTCTTTATGAAATTAATTAAACATATATGCACATTAAAAAGCACAATTGATTTTGTCTTTAGTAAACGGTAAAATTCCATATAGTACAACAAATGTCTTAAAAGAAATTTCTTCGTGGTATGCTATCAGTAACTGTTTGGTTTGTATATTGTTTTGTATACATAAATTAACAGAGTCAAAAAAAAGATTCCGATGAAAAGGAGGTCACAAATAAATGTTGAAGAGTCTCTGTTGTAGGAAACAATCTTCCAAATGTAACAAGGCTCATGTAGAAAAGTTACCTCTTGTCTGCCCTGACTGCAATGCAGATTTCTTCCCTCCCACTTCAAATCATTTGCCAAAAAGGGAGTTCTCTCCCTGCATACATTGAAACGATGCCAAACCACAATCATCTACACTGCCGTAGCATCTGGGGTTAATGTGACACATGCTTTTCAGACCCTGTCCTCACAGTCCTTGCCCTGTTTAGGCCAGTGCTGTATATCTATGGAAAAAAATTCCTGCCCAGGATGAGCCATCTTTTTAAGTCTGTCTTTGTAATGATGCAGGATTAAATGTACCTAGTAGTTCTTTCCAAAACGCTAGGCACTGTTTTCATCTATTTGCATTTTCTTGAAGCTACAAAAACTCCCTAGGTTTGCATCTAGATAAAGCATGACCTGCAGGTGTTTGACTGAGGCCATAGATCTGTGGCGTTTTAGACACACTCTTTTAAGCCTTTCCCTTCATCTAGGTATTTACAATGTTAATAGGTGAGAGACTAATCTTTGTAGAAATTTAGTGTACAACATCTTCATGAATCATGATAATCTGTGTTCTATGTGTATGATGAGTTCTATAGTATTAGGACACAAGAGCAGAAAAAACACGATGGAATTATTAAATCAATTCAAACACAGAGAGCTTAGGAAAGATCACTTCTCCACCTTGGTTTAAAATATTCAGCTTTCATTTTCTGATAAATAATGTCTTACGTCAACTAATACCTTAGCATTTGTGGGTAAGAGAAATGCTCAGTGCAAGGCTATCCAAAGCAACAGGATGAATCAAAGACAGAAAACATTTGTCTGACTTAATGGATGTGCTGAGATTCTCTGTGTGTGCCAATGACAAATATCTCATTCTCATGGTTATCCTTTTCACCGAATGAAGACTCTGATTTATTTTTATTGACTTTTAAGTATACTAAAGCTTATACTTTTAACACAATTGAAAATCTGGGTGTAGAGTAGATGAACAACACCAATGTATAAGATCTAGTGGTAGTTGTTTAGGGAAATTTTTCCCAAGGAATTGCTACAGACCTTTATAAATCTGTGTGCTAATATACCCTACATATAAAATTTCAGATAAGTTTCCAATGCATGCAGTTACTCAAAATCAATGCATCAATGTTAAGTATTTTGGTTTTCACAGAGTGTCATGGTTGGAGTTCCCTTTTCCAAGAATCTCACATTATGTGAAACATATTCAAGCAGGCATCTATTGACTTTCTGAAAACCTCATGTTCCATACTATTGTTTTGAATTGTCTCATGCAGAGAGACAGGACATGGATGAAATAATTGGGTTCTTATTCAGTAAATAATTATAACAAGTACAAAGCCATAGAACTAGGGACTTATCATACTTGGGACTGCTTAAACCTCAAATGTATGGAATGTAATGTATCTCTAGATGTATCAAAAAATTACTATCATTTTCAACCAAAACAAATCACATGATCTTCTGTATTCATTCACTTGCACATTTATGAAATGATCATATAGCACCATAAATCTCTATTCAAGGTAGAATCGACACATCCCATATTTACTCATAAAGCCATGAAATTGATCTAAATATGGAATTCTATTTAAAGTGACATTGCCCAATTACCAAAATGCGCAAATTAATATCACAAACAGAAATCTAGGACTTGTTCATATATAAACATAAATTATGCAATTTGCAGTTTACTAATAATTTTGCTTAAATTTTTTTTCTTATCTGATGTCAGGATTGAGGGAGGCAAGTTTAGGTTAGTTTTCATTGTAAAAGATTACTTACCCTTTTATAATCTCTTAAAAGCCATCACGGGACAAAATTAATCTTCAGGTGGTGGAACTCTTAATGTGACCGGGAAAGTAATCAGATATAATGGCCTCTTCAATATACCTAGAAATCTTAAGGAAAGAAGTGTTTGGTGATATTAAAATTAAGAAGTTTGGAAAATATTTAAAAGTCTTTTGGAGGAATGCGACTATGTTGAGTAATAAACTTTCTCTGCTATTAATGTTTAGAAACCTTTAAGATAGTTGACTTCAGAGATAAATCAATTTTAAACACCCTTGGAAAACTCAGGTCAGAAACAGTT
Organism: Arvicola amphibius; assembly: GCF_903992535.2. NCBI lineage: Eukaryota > Metazoa > Chordata > Mammalia > Rodentia > Cricetidae > Arvicola > Arvicola amphibius. Next base: position 163,300,526 of record NC_052048.2, read on the forward strand.
TCTAGATTGCCATGGTTCTTACTAAAAGTCATTAATTTTTAAATGAGAAAATTATGGCATGGAGAAATGTAAAGAGATAGCTCAAGCAGATATCAATATTTATCATACCAATATATATTTACAGAACAATTACATCAAAATACTTCTTGATGGTTTCATAATGAATTGTATCTGTGATGAGATTTGTCACAACAGTGAAGGAAGTTACTCTTTGGTTTTCAGCATTTACCTGAGAATTTCTAGGAACGTAACATTTCTTATTCTCAACACATTTTTTTATGTGGAGAATTTTTCACTAGTCCTCTCAGCTTTCCATGGCAAGGCCATCTTCATAAGTCTTGAATGATAGAGAAAAATTCATGGGTACAATTTTTAAACCAAAGGATGATGGCCAATATTATATGAAGTTGCAAAAACTTTCCAAAGGCAACTGAGCAAGGATTTCGTTCCTTATTCCCTTATAATGAACTGTGTGAGTCGGATGAGCAAGGATGTCACCAGACTCCCAATCTACCACCCCGATGGGGATCTTGGGCCTCTCTAGGGTTAACATAAACCAAGATATGTGTTTAGTAAGCCAAGCAGTTAGGAGACATCAGAATCATAGTAGAGATTCCGTGTGTGTTCAAGGTATTATATTAAACACTTTTTCTGAGAACTTCACACACAAGCACATCATCTGCATCACCCCTGCCACTCCCTTCCAATCTTCCGTCTCCTTCTGCAACCCTTCACTTCCCTTTCAAACCAATTACCTCTTCTTAAATTAGTATGTTTACATGTATATGTATCTATATTTAAAATTACAAACAAATTCATATGACGTCAGAGAAAACAGCTTCATTTTCGAACATCTGGACTGTCTCACTGTCTCTCAGCTTTTCTCTTGAAAGCTGAGCTATACATTCAGATCCTGAGCAATCCCTTTTGTTCTTCATGGACCCTGGACTCTGTTCTCTGTTCTCACGGTTCTTTCTGTCTAGTTCCCCCAGGCATTGGGATCTCCCTTAGGAGAGAGTTCTACTAGGGATAGTTTAAAAAAATATACATATGATTACATAGCACAACTGCGGATATTTCCTGATTTATGTGACCCTTTTCATTGATTTCCCTCTACTCTCCTTTCTTTGTAATTGAACTCAAACACCATCAACTTCAGTGTTCTGTATAAATAAATAGCTTGGCCAAGTCTTCCCCATCCTTCCTCTATTTAAGATATATTTTATGAAAGAAGATCATGTAATACAGTATAAGTAACCAAGATTCCCAAGTATGCAGTTGTTATATTGTAAGGGAAGTGACTGCTGTTATCACTCAAAACATGAGCAAGTGTCATGAGGTGCTCATGAATCAGGGCTGCTGCTTTCTATAAATTTAAAATGTATCATAAACAACAAGGCTCCATTTTTTCCCTGCGTGAAACAGATCATGAAACATCTTTTGTTGATATGTATTGCAGCTTTTTAAGCAATTTTATTCATTGCTTTGTCTATTAAAATGAGAACATTATCTCTTAAATTACATAATTATCCTGCAATCAAACTGTATTCCCAAGTATAATCAGCAGATTGGATTTGGAACATGACTCCTATAGAAGGATTCCATGTTGCAAGTCTCCACTGTTTCCAAGCAGAATTGTCCTAACAGTTTCCATCTCAAGCTAATCTACTTAGCAACCAATACTATTCTTGCCTAATCTAGAATGCTTTGTACTTAAATGCCTTAACTAAACTTATATGCTCATGAAATTAATATCTACTAAGAAAAAAGAAAACTGTGTGATGTAACAATTGGCTAGTATATGACTTTCAACTTTATGCCCACTTCTTTCAGTCACAGCTTCTTCTGCTTTTGTAGCTGCAGACAGAATCTTACACACCATTTTAAGGGTGAATCAAAATATTATCTCTTTCAGGAGTCTATTCCAAATTTCAGTTCTTCCATTTTGCATTAGTAATCAATCCTTTAATACTGACAAATACAGGAGCAATACACAGTATCTCACAGTCAACTATTTGGAAATCTGTGATGAATTTGATGACGAGCTAATTGATTATATTAATTAGTTCCATTTTAATTTTCCTACGTATGTTCATAACTATATTTGCATAACTAGTTACAAGATTAAAAGTTGTTGTTTTATTATAGTGATATGTATACATATATCATATGTACACACATATACTTGATACATTGTGGCTAAACACAATACATTAATTGATTTAAAATAAATATTTCACTTACACACGAATGGGTACTGATAATCATCTGTGTTCTATGTTAAGAAAACTTGGGATCCACATTCAACATGCCACACTCTCATGGCTGACTTGTAAGCACTATTTGTCACTTTATTAATTAAGACTGGGCTCCAAGAGCTAGTAATGCCAGAAGCTGGAATGAAGCTGACATTTTTTTAGCCTTTATGAATATACACTGGGTTAGGTCTACTGAGTGAGTTCCAAGACAGCCAAAAATGAGACTGCCTGAGAATTGTATCCTTCTGTTTTATATTCCTCTCTAGTGCTGGGATTATAGGCATGTACCACTACTGCTCGGTTTCTATGGCAACCTAGGGTGGCTATGGGATTAAAGGTGTGTGTCACCATTGCCTTATCTGTAAGGCTGACCAGGCTAGCTGTTTTCCTCTTGATCTTCAGGCAAGCTTTAGTTATTAAATTACAAATGAAATATCACTACGGAAAAGACATTGACTACAGTCTCTGTGCAAAAATATCAAAAACTAAATTTATCATCAATAAATTAAATATTTCAAATTTATTTTGTTACTAATGAGAGAATTAAATTGAGTCAAAAAAATCATACCAATCTTTGATTGAGTATGAATTTTTATAGAGAAAAACTGGTTTTGCCTCATTTTATTATAGACTAAATATATATAGTTTGGCATTGCCTACCTTTGTAACTCAAGAAAACAGAAACTTGTCTCTTTTCATTGTGCTGATCTGAGTTGTAGAAACAAAGGGTAGCCTTTGTTTCTAGGGTATAACAGAGGAATTTTGTTTAGGATTAGCTTGGTTATCCATTCACAAAATACAATGTGTGACACATGGCCAAGGGTCACCGAACCACTTATTCTCAATGTGGCATGTGACCAAATGGTGCCCAAACAGCATTCAGAATATACTGTTTGGCAGAGTGCTAAGTTGAATAAAAAGAAGAGATAAGAAATGGTCAGCATTTTCTTTTAATTAGGTGTTTGAAAATTAAAAGTTAATTTTGAAATCAAGAGAATCACCTCAACATTTATAGGAGGAGTTAACTATTAAAGTATCAGTCTAATAAATATTTGAAAGTGTGTGTGTGTGTGTGTGTGTGTGTGCTTGAAAGATCACTAGCCAACTTCCCATATCTACAAAGCTGACAAAAACCAAAAGAAACTCTTACTGCTACTATTATTTTCCTGAATCAATATATCTTCTATTTCTAAACCCTGATCCTTATACCCACATAGAAATGTAATTCTTAACTCTCATTGAAAAAGTTTCTTTTTAAAAAAATATTTATTTATTTATTATGCATACAAAATTCTGCCTCCATGTATGCCCACACGCCAGAGGAGGGCACCAGATCTCATTACAGATGGTTGTGAGCCACCATGTGGTTGCTGGGAATTGAAATCAAGACCTTTGGAAGAGCAGCCAGTGCTCTTAACCACTGAGCCATCTCTCCAGCCCTTGAAAAAGCTTCTTTACGACAGAAGTAGGATACTACAGAGATCTACAACTTGTCAAAACGCAGAGAATAGGGCACCATGGAGTTCACAGAGCCCCATAGTATTTCTTTTTTTTTTCTTTTTTTTTTCTCATTTTTTTTTCTTTTTTTTTCATTTTTTTTATTCAAGATTTCCATCTCCTCCCCCTTCCCTCCCCTCCCTTCCACCCATACCCCCACTCCACCCCTCTCCAAAGACAAAGAGCCATCATAGTATTTCAATAACACAACCACTATACCCAAGTCTTAGAGAACACCATGGAAGAAGTTACAGGAAGCCTAACAGTTATTAGCTTCAGATGCAAGACAAAGGAGTGTGTTCTAAACATGGCAAGGATGCCCATTAAATCTCAACACTTAAGTTGTCTAAACTAGGCTTGCATAATGACCACCAGCAGTGGACAAGGCACTGTGGATCAGGGAAATTCCAGTTTCCTAGTTCTACATGAAAAACTACAGGTGATTAACTCCTGCTGAGAGAAGAGGAAACAGGTTTTCTTCATGAACAAGCCCCCTCTAGTCATCCCATCACAAGTGCTTATTCCTGAATGCATGCCCAAAGGGACAGAAGTGAATGAATTTTAACCCAAATTTTAATTGTATCCTAACATTTATGCTTATGACCACCGATAAATACAGCTTTCAACACTCAACAAATAAACCGTGTTTTGCAGCAGTAGAAGGCTTCTGTATAACTACTGAAAAAAGAGATCATAAACCTGAGAATGAGGAGGACTAAGAGAGGGGAAAACAGAGCAGAGAAAAATGTAGAGCTCAATAAAAATAATTTAAAAATTTAAGAAGTGATGAAAATACAGTATACTCACGTATAAAATTCCTCCCAAATGAGAAGCTTATAAAAATCAGTGTAGACATCGATTTTAAATAAATACTAAGAAACACCTAACTCCTGATGTTGTGTGTGATTTAAGGTTAATTTAAGCTGCTAGAATAATGAAAGCCAAAGCACACAGAGGAGCTCCGTGTCATGTAGACAAGTTCATATAGCTTAGAGAAACAATCTTGCATTCTTTGTTCAGCTTTATTTCCAATTCTGAAGTTATAGTCCTGAAAATCACTTTAAATTTATATAGTTATCACTATTGCATGTTTTTCATGTGATGAGTTCATGAAATCATAGGTGCCTGAGTACTACAAGACACAGGTGAAGGTCTGATGACAATGGGAGTTGATTCTTTCCTCCCCTCTGTATGTTTGTTCCAGATAGAACTTCATTTCAGGTCACCAGTCTTGTATGGCAAACGCTTTCACCAGTGAACCCATCCTGTTGTCTTGCTACAGATCATTTTTATTCAGTAACAAGTCTAAGGTATGCTTATAACCTATATCCCTGAGCAGAAACACACATACACACACACACACACAATTATCAAAAACCTTGGTTTTTGGAATTTTGGAATTTTATATATAAATTTCTCATCTGGCTTTCTTTTCTACCATGTACATTTTAATTAGTTTCTTGAGTAAATTGGGAGCATGGGGGTCACAGGAGAGGGTAGAAAGGGAGAAGGCAGAAAGGGAGAGGGAAGGGAAGGAGGTGAGCAGAGGAAAATGCATTGAGCAATAAAAACAATAAAAATTAGGAAACAATTATAATGAATAACTTGGCTATTTTTGATATAATTTTGTATACATACAAAGAAAACCTAAGTCTTTGTCACCTAACCACTCCTGAGAAATGTTGACAGCAGCTAATTCTATTTATTTGTAGAACGTTTGCCTCCCAATAAGCAATTAGAGTTTAAGACACAGAAGGATCAATTTGGAATTTTCTCAACAGGCTCAAAAGTGTGCTCCAGCGTGTGGTGGCTTAAAATAGCCTCTGTCAGAAGTATTCAGGGAACAAACTCTCCCATCAGGAGAACAGACAGTGTCTTCCTAAAGATTCAGAAGTGAGAAGGAAAGTGAATTTCGTGTGGACTTGACCACTGTTGCCACTGACTCCCAAAAACTGCAGTCCTGTGTCTCGCCCTTTATCAACTTCAAGTGCTAGCCCTCTCCAGGGAACTCCCCAGAGTCCCTCTTTCTCTGTTCTGGTGAACTCACACTGGGAAGGATCTTTCCATTTAAGTCAGATAAAAAGTAGATAGAACAATATATGCTGTGTAACCCGTTAAGTAGTAAGGTCTGGTATCTAGAATTTTGAGCTCTCTTCTCGGACTGGCCTTCTGCAGGTAATCATGGACATGTTCTGATACTTTTTTTTCATAACAAAGCTCAAGGGTTTATTAAGAATTAAAAATACTGTAAATAAGCCGTAGAGTCCTTTTCACAGTAAACTAACAAACCTTGTTTTTCTTTACAGCTTTTTCTTTTTTTTTAAATGTTTTCTTTCCCTTTTTTTGGGGTGGGGTATGTGTGTGGGGGGAAGGGTAAGGCAGCCATCAGAGACAAACAGCCCAAGGGGCAAGGGTACCACCAAGAACAATGACAGAGATGCAACACACGTGATCCTCACTGACAGATGGGGTCAGGTGACAGGAGACTCTTCAGGAACACGGTGATGATAAAGGATCTGGCCCCCATCTCCCAGGGAGATGCCCAAATCCTTTGCAGAAAGTACAGCTTATACATCACAACACAAAGGTGTCTCCTCTAGAACTCCAAACTCCCCTGGTTACCCCTCCCAACGTGCTGACTCAGGTGGGAACAGAAGGGCCCTGGGCCTCAGGGTGCTGTTTCTCACGTTCAGTTACCTTTGCTATGGCTAGACTCAGGATGGGAAAGGGACCGCACTTCTGAGAGTGACCCTCAAACAGAAGGCTCTGGGGGCTTTCTCCTCCTTGCCTTCTTTTTAAAGAAGGGTCACGTAGCTTAAAGGTACAATTTTAACTTAATCACTATTGATCAACCCTTCTTATGAACTCTTCTGAGTTAACTGGGTCACTAAATGACAAGCAGGACTCTAGAAATTAATTCCTATTAGTACTTATTACAACAGGATGATGTAGAGAGAGAGGAATTGTCTCATGTTTCCTGCTTGTGCTACTATTTATGCATTGTGATACCATGCGTGCCTGAACTCGTGATTGAGGAGAAAATCATTTTAATAGCAGTTGGCACTTAGCCCAGAAGTCCTTCTCCATGCTCTGAACAATGTGCACGTGTGGAATCATCTCTGCATTATGAAGCTTGCAAGGATTAACATTCAGATTTATTTCTTTGTTTACTTGAAAAAATTTAAAGTAGCACTTTCTCAATTGTTATGCCAAATTCGATTTTTCATTTGAATGTGATTTAACTCTTCTCCTCGTCGTTCCTAGCTTGGTATGTTTGGGGGACATACAAATGCAACACTAAGCAAAAAGTGCATTTTGATCATCGTGCACCCCTCAGTTGTACGTCTGTGTCTTTGAAACTTTTGTCCACTTTTGGGAATCTTTCTCTTTTTTTGACTCTACCCACCCTTGCCTTGCTAGATGGCATGAACATATAGACATATACATTTTCTTACTGGTTCACATGGTCTGCAAACATGCTCAAATAGCAGTATTAAGACAAATATGAACATATATAAATGACATATAAATAGAAACACAGCCAGAGTAAACTAACCACATTGATTGCTGGTTAAACTGGGAGCACTTGAAAGGCAAACCAACTGGGCATGGTTTTAATGCTGCTGCAATGCATGATATCTGTCAAATTTAGGATGGAAACGAACACCAAACCTGAGACTCCATGATTTTGTAAATGTGTTGCTGTACAAGGTTGAATAAGAGACTCCTAAGATCACAGACTTCTTCATATACTTCTTTCCTTTCCCAATGAGTTTCCTATTAACTTGTCTTCTTTCCCTCATCCCTTTCGGAGTCGGTCACATTTGCATGAAATCATTCTGTGTTTCTTACACCGGTAGAAACAGTCCAGGCTAAACTTATGCCACATTATCTATTTCAGTTCTTACTTCTTTCTCATTTTTCTTCACTTCCTTATATTTTAATTTTTACAGTGATTTCACTCTTATATCCCATGTTAATTTCTTTCTCCTCGCTGGTCTTGTACACCCCATCTTGTTCTCCTAGTTCTATCTCAATATTAAATACCTTGTTTACAAACCTCAAAACCAACCTCACAGCCTTCAGTGTTTCTCTAGTTAGCTTCTTTATATTAGTTTGCTCAAAGAAATGTGACCAATCTAATCACCCATATAAAATAGTCTCTTTGCTCATTCACATTCTTACCTACTTATTCTCTGGACTTTTGACAACTATGAATCTTGACCATTTTCATTTGCTCCTACCCTTTTCTTCTCAAGACTCCAGAATATATGACAAAGTTTCAGGATACTTATATATAAAAATGTAATGCTGCAGTCCATTATTTAATATACTAACTAAAAATGTAACAATAAAAACAATAACTGTGGTCATCATTATAGATTGTCTTCATTTAAGAGAGTCTGACGGACAATTTTGACAGTGCATTTTGGGCTTCACTTTGGGGCATTAGTAAATTATGCTAAATATTCTAAAAACAAGCAATGAAAATTGAAGCAAAATTAAAACATTTAAAATAGAATACATGGTATATGATGTTGTTTTTACTTGCTTAGTCCTTAAATAATAGTAATTTCAATAAAAACACCAAAAAAGTCTTTAGCAACGTAATTTGTCCCTTAACAAAATTTATGATATCTAGCATCAAATACCATGTTTAAAGAGTGTTTTAGCATGTACTGGACACATAGTAGTAAGTCACTAAGTAATTTTAAAAGACAAGACCAGTGTGTAATTAGGATTATAATAAATGGAATGTTTAAGATAATTAAACTGCACATGCATTTTTTTACAAAACAGTAAAATATCTGAGCACATCCTCCCTTCATTATAATTAAAGTTAAATTTACTGGTCTACTTCTTCTAGCACTAAGACATTAGAAAATTTTAAGTTCCTAGTCAATTAATTTTTAAATGTGCTTTATAATTTATGGGTCTACCTTGCACTTGAATAGCATTCTCATCTTTCCTAGTCTTTTATGGATTCCATGTCACTTACAACAGTCCATGACTCCTGGACCACAATTTTTCTTCCAGAACAGAATGCCCCATTTTTAAAAGCACTATTAAGTAATTTTTGTAAGACATACCAAGTACCTGATTTGTGTCTCTTAGATTACAGTGACATCTTTTAAGAGCCCATTAGAATCCTCTGCTAATCCTGCAATGCTTTCCAGCAGTAATACTAATCAAGAATATCTATATTAGTGTGGGATTTGGACTTTTGGAAATTTTAAATGTATCTTCCAAGCCCACTTTCAATGACAGTGAGCTGAGATATGTTTATTTTGGACTTTAATAAATTTGTTACAGTGCTATTGTTATTTTAAAATATTTTTGGACAGTTAGCCAATATGTCCTCCGAATATGCCTTCAATAATAGGGTTTCCCATGAAAGAATAAAAATACTTCTGATATCTTTAAATTACAGCACTTTAATTACTATGATAATAAAATTTATTTCATAGTTTTTTGAGGGTCTATACTATCTCCAAAGCTGTGAATTTGCCTAGCATATACAAGGCCTTTTTCAGTTTCTAGCACTACACATTGTTTAATTTGGTAGAAAATAGTAATAATATCAAATATTCATAATTTGGAAGTGAAGTAGTAATTTAGTGTCAAAAATATGTTGTTATCTTTAATGGTTTAAGAAGTTATATTGTAGATTGCATCTAAATAACTCTTAATCAATCATTATTCACCAATTGACATCAAAAGTAGTAATGTTTGTTCTTAGGAGAGTATTCTATAGATATGGTAGATTATACTAACACAGCAATAATATAACTAGCATCTCATGTTCTATCTCAGAAGGAAACTAGTTATAAAGAATATAATTGTGGTATTTGTTCATGAAATAAAAATTGCACTTGCTTTATAATGAATATCAGCTAAAAATTTAACAAATTCTCTATTCTTTAATAGTTATCACAGTAGAAGATTTTTCTTTCTTTGATTTATTAACACAGTAATTATATACAATGGACTTTGAGCATATTCACCTCATTTCTCCCTCTGGTGCCCCCTCCTATATCTGATCAGCCCCATTCTTCTTGAATTTAAATAAATAATTAGCTTTTAAAGGGTTATTTTTATATAAAAAATCCTAGCATGAGTTTGTGTGCAACTGAGCAATGTATAGTACTAAAGGTGATAAATCATTTTTGTTGTAAAACAATTTATTTTATTCTGAAGTGAAATTAGTACTTTGAAAACTAATCATTGATTTTGAAAATACTCTGCTAGTAAAAATCAATGAATACTTCAAAAGATCAATGTAAGATTTTTCTAAAACTATATTTAGAAAAATAAATGAAGTACACTGATGACATGCAATGTAAAATAACTTACACTGGTCTGGTGCTAATCTCTCACAGCTGAAGCCCTAATAAATCCACAGGGCTGGGGGGGAGTAAGTACCAAAATAACAATATGAATCTCTCTGGATCAAAATAATTGCAAGCAAAAATTTAAAAATTATTATATTATATGGTTTTATACAAATGCCCAAATTTTTTACTGTTAGGGTTCTTAAACATCTATTAAGATAAATACACAATTTTATGGGTTTTTTTTTCAAGTCAGGATTTCTCTGTATTAGCCTGGCTGTCCTGGAACTCACTCTGTAGACCGGCTGGCCTTAACTCAGAGGCATGTTCTCTCCTGAGAGCTGGGATTAAAGATGAGTACCACAGCTAAAAGCACTTATCTTATTAAAGCACGTTTCAGAGACTATGAGAAAGTCCATGATTGGACACATAAACTCATTTTGGAATTTTTTGGACAAAAATGTTCGGACAATTCTATGCCAGTGTTGTTTAAGACAATATTGCTAATGCATTTTTACATTCCCAACGGTTCTCAAATCCTAGACATTATTTTTGGGCTTTGGGCTATTAACCAATGTAGAAATATCACATTAAGGACCAGTCAACACTTGTGGAGACAGGATCCATATACTTTCTATTGTCTACAATCAGGAATAAGATAAAGTCAGTAGGGTAGCATTCCTACTGTTGTACACCATTACAAATTCATTGCTGAGGCTTGGAAGATTTTCATGCTTAGTAGTGATGGCACGGTTGGAGTTTCAGGTTTCCTCAATAGTTTTCAGGTTTCTGAGTGCTCTCCTGACAGTAAGAATATCACTGCAATCCTACTATTGTTACGATACCTCCATCTCCACTGCAGTTCAGTGATGAGTCTGGATCTTCAGATTTGAGTTCTGTTCTAAATTTTTATGCAATTTAAGGAGACACATTTCAAAGTGAAAAGATTCTGTGAAATACCTGCATAAGCAGTCTGAGTGTACCCTGAAACTCCTTCATGATTTCCGGTGTCTGGCCCAGCACAGGCAAGCCTCCGTACATTTCATGTTTGTGTGCTAGCAGTCTGGATATTTAAAAAAAAAAAAAAAAAAAAAAAAACCTCAGTTCTTGCAAATGAGAATACTTCTGGAGAACTGTTAGAAAAAAAAACAAAGAGTAAAGTCTGTCTGGGCTCTGAGATTGGAGTGGCTTTTCAATTGTATTTTAACAAATAAAGACTGCCTGAAGATCTGAGAGTAAAACAGTCCCACTGCTCAGCCTTACAACTCAGATTATGGTAATACACACCTTTAATCTCAGCAGCCACAATGATACGCACCTTTAATCCCTGAAGCCACACTAGTTGCCACAGACATCAGGTGGTGTATGCCTTTAATCCCAGTCCTAGAGAGAAATATAAAACGGGGCAAGACAACCCTCATACACAATCTCATTCTGAGGTTACTGGAGGCAGGATCTCCACTTCAGACTGAGTTCGAGATAAGAGCCATTGGCTGGCTGTTTTGCTTTTTGAATCTTCAGGTTGAACCCCAATTTCTAACCCAATGTTTTTTTTTTTTATTAAAGATTTCCATCTCCTCCCCCTTCCCTCCCCTCCCTTCCACCCATACCCCCACCACTCCACCCCTCTCCAAGACAAAGAGCCATCAGGGTTCCCTTCACTATGTTAAGTGCAAGGTCCTCCCAGCTCCCCCTAAGTCCAGGAAGGTGAGCAACCAAACTGACAAGGCTCACAGTGAGCCCGTCCATGCTGTAGAGGTCATGTTCATTGCCGTTGTCCTTGGTTTCTCAGTCCTCCTCCGCCGTCAGCCACATTCAGAGAGTCCGGTTTGGTCCCCTGTTCCATCAGTCCCATTCCAACTGGACTTGGTGGTCTCCCGTTATATCTGTCCCACCGTCTCAATGGGTAAACGCACTCTTCACGGTCCTGACTTCCTTGCTCATGATCTCCCTCCCTTTGCTCCTCATCGGGACCTTGGGATCTCAGTCCGGTGCTCCTATGTGGGGCTCTGTCATTTTCTCCATCCAATGCCAGGTGAAGGTTCTATGGTGATATGCAAGATATTCATGAGTATGGCAATAGGATCTGTACATTTCTGGCACCCTCTCTTCAGCTGCCCAAGGAACTAGCTGGGGGCGTCTTCCTGGACACCTGGGAACCCCTCTAGAGTCAAGTCTCTGCCAACCCTAGAATGGCTCCCTTAAGTAAGATATATAATTCCTTGTTCCCATATCCACTTTTCCTATATCCCAACCATCCTATTCCCCCAAGCTCTTCCCATCCTCCACTTCACACTTTTCTCTCCCCATTCCCCCCTCCCCCCATCCCACCCCACCCCCATGTTCCCATTTTTTGTCCTGCAATCTTGTCTACTTCCAGTATCCAGGAGGATAACTATATGTTTTTCTTTGGGTTCACCTTCTTATATAGCTTCTCTAGGATTTTTTACGAATTATAGGCTCGATGTACTTTATTTATGGCTAGAAACCAATTATGAGTGAGTACGTCCCATGTTCATCTTTTTGGGCCTGGGTTACCTCACTCGGGATGGTGTTAGAATGGCTAAAATCAAAAACACCAATGATAGCCTTTGCTGGAGAGGATGTGGAGTAAGGGGTACACTCATCCATTGCTGGTGGGAATGCAAACTTGTGCAACCACTTTGGAAAGCAGTGTGGAGGTTTCTCAAGAAATTTGGGATCAACCTACCCCAGGACCCAGCAATCCCACTCTTGGGAATTTACCCAAGAGATGCCCAATCATATTACAAAAGCATTTGTTCAACTATGTTTATAGCAGCATTATTTGTAATAGCCAGAACCTGGAAACAACCTAGATGCCCTTCAGTGGAAGAATGGATGAACAAAGTGTGGAATATATACATATTAGAGTACTACCCAATGTTTTTTTTTAACCATGTTTCATGAGATAGTTTAGGTAACTCTACCTGCAAACACAGAGCCTATATAAGCTTCACAAATGTTTTTTATCAATGGGCAATCTCTTACAAATCATAATCATTTTGATTTCAAATGTTGAAATCTCTTAATTTTTTTAAAAAAATTGCTACTCTACCACTAATTTATGACAATAACACACTTTTTGATACATACCTTCTTTTTTCACATTCTATGATACAAAATACCACATGCTGTCTTCTTTTTTTATTTAGTATGTGTATAGTAACTATAAGGAGATGGCATTTACATCAGTTTATGGGAATGACTCTATATCATCCTAAATAGGGTATAAATATTCAGGATTCTGAGTTTTCATTTCAAGTAATCTGGAAATAAAAAAATAACACCTTGATTGCACATTGGACCTATTTATCTAGGTCTGTGAGCCAGAGGAGTGAAGATGGTCCTGTTTTCTATATAACCATTTAAATATACAACTTGTTCATCCACCTCTTTTCTTTTCCTTTTTTTGAGATTTATTTTCCATACTGTATTTGAGTGACTTTTTATTCTTCTTCCCATCTAAGAGGATTGCAACCTGAAGCAAACATGCACGTACATTTTCTTGCTCAATTCTTTTGTTTGAAGGCCAGAACAGACAGGTAATAGATTTGAATTCGTAAAGGAGAATCCCAATTGTACATCACCAAGAATGAATCCTAAAAATATGTATGGCAATGGTGTGTAAAAGTAGGGTCAACAATTGCATTAATACTACCATTCTGGGATGAATGTGGAAACTGCGTGTGTGGATACGGGACATATAAGAAACTCTCTGACTTCTGTTGCATTTCAGTGTGAAGCCAAAATAGTGGTACAGGATTGCAATCCCGGTTTTGGAACTACCTAGGAGATTGAAGAATTAGGGCAGTGAGGTCAAGGTCTCCATGGGATACAGGAAGTCAATGCTAGCCCAACATCTTAGTAAGACAGTGTTAAAGTAAAATGTAAGGAGCAATCTGGGGGGCATAGCTCAACAGTAGGTGGCATGCCTAGTGTGTGTGTCCCTAGGTTTCCCAAAATGAAAAACAGCTCTGTAAATCTAAAGCTGTAATTAAAAAAAAATCTTTAAATACACATACACACAAACTCTCATAAACTCATACATTTACACACACATTTACACACACACACATACATATACTCACATACACACTTGTAAGCACAAACATACCAAAAGACTGTGTATTAATTAACTTAATTTGTACACAGCCTAATAAGTGTATTTATTCATCTGGAACAAAATGAATACAAATAGATAGCATATGTGAATTTATTCAAGAAAACCAAGAAATTCTATGATCTTTAAAAAGAGATATGTGGTTCCTCACCCAGTGGATGCTTTCCTCACTGTGAGTGACAGGACAGTTTGGATTGCTCTCTGACACACTTTTTACCAAGAGAGGAGCAATGAAATCAAAATATCATTTGTTTTTAGCTTACAGAAACAAGTCCAGTATTTATCCATTGATAGTGACAGAATTGGGATTTTTAGATTGCCGTGCTTCTAAATGAAAATAATTACTTTTTTAGAATTGGAGTATATTTGTAGTAGTAACTATTTTAATACATATAGATATCTCTTTTTTAGTTTTTTTATTTTGTTTAGTTACAAATTTAAGTTTGAAATAACTAAGCCGAGTGGGAGAAATTTTCCCAAAACTAATGCAAAGCAATGGTCCTCAAAAAAAAAAAAAAAAAAAAAAAAATACAAAGAACTGTGTACTTGAATGTTCATGACATCATTTGGAATGAAATCGCCTTGAAATTGCCCCTAAGTTGCAATTCAGTACTGCCACAATCTTTGCCGTGAGTTCAGACTGTAACACTAGAGAAGCAGTATTTCTTTTTTTAGCCTTTGCTGTTATCCAAGAAAACTACAAAATGCCCATTGAAAATAAAAGCATTTTGATTGGTTTTCTAGAAACTGTAGCAATTACTGAAAGGAGAATGATAATAAAAGTCAGAAGTTTTCAAATGTTATGGGATGTATCTTAACTCCTCACACAGAATTACTATAATGCTATTATATATTTGTAAAATTTGGGATAGCTTAGAGACTGAAATTGATCTAAGCTCATAAATAACATTTACATCTTTGAATTTATGTGAAGGAACCAGGTGATGTAAATTTTACAGTATATAGCCTTGAGTCTTTAAAAAACAATCTAATTGGAATTTTGCTCAGTTTATCTTTCATTTCTGCCATTTAAAAAAGCTATGTCAATTCTGATTTTCCTTAGTTTTCAGTACTTACATTTGCTAAGCATCTGCTCTCTCGTTCTTAAAATGCCAAGTGCCATGATTTACTCCAGTGCAGCACTCAGTGTTCCCTGTGTCTTCCCTGGAGGTCCTTATGAGAAGGACCATGGCACCAACCCTAAGGATCCCATAATATTTACCACAGAGAGGGGATAAAGGTTTTCCTTCCCTACTTCATCCCTTCCCACACACACACAAACTGCAAAATCTAACAAGCCTGGAGCTTTTATGAATACTTGATCAAAGTCACAACTTGAGGGGCCCCAGAATGTATCAGTTGTGTGCAAATCAGTGTAAGGGTCCGGAGGCGGCTGCAGCCCCTGCAGCTCTGAGCCCCAGACTGTTGCAGAGTGCACCTTGCCTCACTGCGATGTCCTGCAGACAATACAAGAGTCTCATGAAAATCGTATTCATCTTTGTAATAGAAATCTGAGGATCATTGTAACTGCTCCATTGACTTTTTCCTCAGCTAAAATTGTATTTATTAACACAGACTTCAGGCAACTTTGATCTGCCTTATTTCCCATATAAGGATTGTCTATATTTTTTTCAACAATCTGTTGCTGAAGACTTGGGAAAAGGTTCTATTATAAAGTTCATAGCAAATATTTTATATTTTTAGATAAATCTGAGTAGAATTTATCCCAGATATATTTTTTCAGCTAGGGAAATATCATAATATAGTTTACAGATTATGTATAGATAATATCTTCCATGCTACTTCAATTGGATATTTTCTTTACCTTGAAAAAAATGTTAACGTTTTGGAAAATACAAAAACATTAATTTTTATTTTTAAAGTTTGACTTATATTATTTCTTATATTACACGACTGTTTGTTTGATTATTTATACCATTTTGAAAAATAGAATATAGTATGCTGATCTTATTTTAAAACAAAAACTATTAACCTTTGTTTTCCATAAAATCCTCAAATGCAGCATTATTTACGGCTAATATATTCTATATGTACTATATATTCTAAGTAAGACTAATTAACTTAGGATTACAAGGATGAAATACTCAAACTAATAAATACATTAATATAATGCATTATTATTTCCATCTAATATATAGAATGTAGTGCACTTAAGTAAGAGTAGAACACAAGAGGAGAGAAAAATAATTTACTTTTACAAAATTATTGACAAAGGGAGGCTGGGAAGGCTGAGGCAGGAGGCCAAATTATGCCACAGAGTCAGCCTAGGCTACTGTTTGACCATTTCATGAGAGGGGAGAAGAAAGGGAAGGAGAGAGAGAGAGAGAGAGAGAGAGAGAGAGAGAGAGAGAGAGAGAGAGAGAGAGAGAGAGAGAGGGAGAGAGAGAGAGAGAGAGAATCTACCAATAAGCTAATTGGTTTAAAAGTGGAGTTGAGTTTAGTATATAAGAAAGTATAGCATTGAGTTCAGGCTGAGCTAGCTTCTATGTATAACAACTGCAAATGCGTAGAAGGAAGACACAAAATTACTGAAGGCCAAATTAATGGTATTTAATGGTGTATGTCAATTTTCTTCTTTGTCAAACAATGATTTATTCAATAAAGTGTTAAGGTGAATGTGTATATTTAATAAAACTGTAACATAAATCCCCTGTGAATTTTAAATTTCTTCAGCATTCTTAATGTTTAATAAGGGTAAGTGGAATGGTATAGACACCTGGGCTCTGAGTTCAAAGTTGGTGGGAAGATTTTCAAATATTCAAAATACCTTTTCATTGTTAGTGGCTTAATCTGAACATAATAAATAGTAAGTCATAATTGGTAGTGTACTTTAATTCTGGGTTGCCAACTTAACATGCAAAAAGTGATGTTTGATCCACAATACCAGCCAAAAGATAAAAATAAAAATGTTGCCCCTAATCAGTAGTAGATTTTTTATTTTTGCAACTATTTTTCCAAAGCAATTTTTAGTTTCATTACTAGATCTGTAGTCTAAGACTAGAAGAAGATCTTCAAATAGTTAATTAAGGTTGGATACTTAGTTTTAAGAAGAAATCCAAAGTTTAAGTTTGATGAAAAGATACTAATATCAAAACTATATTAACATAATTTATAGAAGGCCACATATTTTGAATTGAGGTCTTTTAATTTTGTTTATTATTTATTTCTCCTAAAATTAATGTGACTACTATATAGTGCTCAAATATATTAATATCTGTTTTTATCGACTTAAAAACATTTGTTTCTCACAAAAACCCAATTAAAAACTGGGGTGCAGACCTAAACGGAGAATTCTCAGCAGAAGAATCTCTAATGGCAGAAAGACACTTAAGGCAATGTTCAACATCCTTAGCCATCAGTGAAATGCAAGTAAAAATGACTCTGAGATACCATCTTACACCTGTCAGAATGGCTAAGATCAAAGCCACAAAAGACAGCTTGTGCTGGAGAGAATGTGAGATAAGGGGAACACTCCTCCATTGCTGGTGGGAATGCAAACTTGTACAACCACTCTGGAAATCAATATGGAGGTTTCTCAGAAAATTGGGAGTCAACCTATCTCAGGACCCAGCAATACCATTCGTGAGCATATACTCAAAAGATGCTCAATCATACTACAAAGACATGTTCAACTGTGTTCATAGCAACATTATTTGTAATATCCAGACCTAGATACAATATAGATGCCCCTCAACTAAATAATGGATAAAGAAAATGTGGTACATTTACACATTAGAGTACTACTAAGTGGTTAAAAAAAATGACATCTTGAAATTTGTATGTAAATTAATGGAACTAGAAAAAAAAAATCCTGAGTGAGGCAACTCAGACCCAGGAAGATGACCATGGTATGTATTCACTCATAAGTGGATAATAGCTTGAAAGCAGAGGATATTGAGCCTAGAGTTCATGATCCTAGAGAAGCTAAGTGACGAGGTGAACCCTAAGAAAAGCATATCCACCTCGAAAGGGGAAATAGACAAGATCGCCTGAAAAACTTGGGAGCATGGCGATGGGGGAAGAAGGGAGGGTAAAGAGGAAGAGGAGCGGAAAGGGGAAGTGGAAGGAGAACTTGAGCAGAAAATTAACTCTATGACACTACAAAAAATAGATTCAGATACATTGCCAGAAGTTATTTAATGAAAGCTATAAAATGCTGACGGTCTGTTTACATGGTGATTACATGGTTTTAATCCTTATGAATGAGAACTGATCTTGAGAAATAGTTATTTAATACTAGCAAAATTATTTTAATGTCTAAAGAAATCTTTTGGTAAATACACTGCATTTTTCTTAATTAAACATTAAAAACCATTCATTCTCACTTTCTTTACCTTTATAATAATCTTGTCAATAATCATCCAGAATGGCAGTGTGGATTTTTGTTTGTCTTTTATTGAGTATCTCTTTTTCTTCAGGAGGATGTTATACCCAGGTGGGTGAAATTTAGGGGTCTTAGCAGATGACCTAGATGAGAAGTTATTGAAAGACAGGGGCCATAGCAATAGCATCTAGAACTGAAAATTCTCAGGTTCCCTTATGATTTACCAAATTTGAATGCCTGGGGTAGAGTCAAGCCACTATGATGCAGATCCTGTTACTGTAGCTCAGGTTTGAGAACTCCTATGGAGACACATTATGCTACTTCTGCTTCTGAGAAGTCACACGGCTGCTCAGTTGCTGTCAAAAGCTCTTGTCATTTAGACACCATTGTATGTGTTCTGTGGTATCCTTATAGGTTTCCTACAATACGTTGACACGATATAGAATGTTTGAATGCCATTAACATCTCTTTAATGGCATTGTGATATTTAACACAATATTCAATTGACTGA
>NC_052048.2:163324609-163429609 GCF_903992535.2 Arvicola amphibius
TTCAGCTGCTTCTAACTAGAAATGAAGTAACACACTTTAAACACAAGTCTTTTAAACAGGTTGTCTATCAGTTTGAATCACACAGTTGAACTTTTATGTTCTGACTTATTTCTTTAACCACCTATGTAATCTCTCCATGGAGATTTTCTTTTATTTTTTAAAATAAAATATCTCACAAATTTATTTAACAAACCTGATTAATTAAACAAGTTGCATATCAAATCAAGATTATGGGGAAATTTTAGAGATTCAAATTGTTTTCAAACACTTGAACTCGTGTAGGGGCACTCACTCTCACAAATAATGTGCTAATTACAAAGTATTCTTTTCTGTTAATTAAAGCAGGTCAGCGGGATTTCTACTCGGCAACACTTAGCTTAAGTGTTCAAGTTGCTATATCTACTTGAAATTAATGAATATGAATTACCTTAAAATGTTAGGCTTTTCATTATTTCTGATTTTTGCGCCCCTTTTTTCAAATATATTAATGCAGAAGTTTAATTTTATAGGCACATTTTTCTATCATTTTGTGAATTATGTTAGCAGTATTTAGAGATAAAGATTGACTAATAGGATAATCACTCTATAAGAAAAATCAGCACTTAGGTTTGTTCTGTCTCTAGCTGATTTCAGAACTAGCTGAGGAGCCATTACCAACATCTTAGAAGTTCCTTTAATGGTCCCATTTCCAACAGTTTATCTTTAATTTTTTAAGCAGCTTTCATAGATTTCAAATATATATTGTTTTATATGTACTTACAGTTAACTTGGAGTGTGTGATCAAAATTAGAATGAGATTTCATCTCATTTTATTGGGTTAGTGTTATTATGGAGACACAAGAAAAGTCGTAGCCTTTTGTATAATTCCATGTTGGCCTGAAGCGCAGACCACTGGATTCCGCTTGCTTTTTCCAGAACATGATATTTCTAGCAGGTGTCTGTAAAATTTCAGTTTGCTGCTTTGAATAGTTTAAATTCCATAACTTTGTTCTTTTTGCTACATCAACTTCCAACATTAAAAACAAAACCAGAAACTGAGTAGTATTAACAATATATACTATTTAATTGATGGTCAGCAAATACATGCCAACTTAATAGTAAATATGTAGGAAAGAAAAGCAAAGTGGATTTCCTTACTCTTCCCAAAGTGATGTGAGGATGAGTTTGAGTAATGTGACAGATAATGCAGACATTTATGTTGCTGCATGAATGTTGGCAGACTGGTCCTTTTCTTACCTTTGTTTGTTTTTCTTGCTTTTTTGTTTGGTTTGTACTTTGTTTTCATACTAATGTAACTCTAGATACTCCAAAATAAGTTCATGCTGTCTATGACTTTGAAATCTGTAGTAGCTGTGGTATTCTGTTACATGTGAATTACATAGGTACATGTTCATTCAGACCAAAAGAAGACTAGCAGACATAGGAAAAAACCTCCATGTGTGAGTAATATCAACATACTGATACTGAAAAAACTTAACCATGAAATCCTCAACGTTGATAACCACTTCTGCATTATCCACTATAACCTACTGTGTTTATACTTTGATGGATACTGATTTATTAAGGATATATACTTATCATTATCAGAGGTTCCACACATGTTTCATATTTGGTACAATGCAAATGTTTATGGCATCACTGCAAGTAGTGCATGAGGTCAAAGGTCTTAGGTTTTCACTACTGGCCTGCCTGGTTACATTAAAGAGCCACACACTAGTCAGTATCCACTAGGATTTCTTCAGTAAATGAGCTCAGTGAGTGTAAGAAATGTCTGAGGGGAAATCTTATCAGTAAGTTATATGCATTTGGAGCTTGTGTGTGTGCTTCTTTAAAAACATTAATCTGTGGAGAATATCTTATTATTTTAACACTATGTATCTATAAATGGAAAGGTCCTGCCATTTCATGATGTGATATTCTCTTTAATGAGCTATAATTACCAATAGTATTTTTTTAAAGTGCTGTTGCAGCCTAAAAGTCAAAGCAATGCTATCAGTGGTTCCTTGAAAGTAATTTAATCCTATGGACTGAGATTTATTTTCTTCCTTTAAGAAACAAACAACAAATTTTTGCAACAGTTTCTAAGGAGCTACTATAGAATTCACTTAAATGAAAACTCTGCTAAAACTCCTATCGGTTCCCTCTCTTTTCAGGAGTCTAAATCCCTTTATTGATTTTTCTTGAAAACTGTCCTCACATGTAGGAGTGAAGTTGTTCTATGCCATACCTTCAGGAGGACTACTCATGTATTCGGAATTGTGATGTGTTTTCCAGGATGCAATCTCACCATTGTGTACATAAGAAAGATGACACTTATTAGATCAAAAGTTGAAATAGAACTGGATCTCAGAACTGTAAACACATTTCTCATCTCAAGGATAATGAGAGATTAAATCTGGGGCATAAACAAATTAGGAAATTAATTTTTTCCACATAAACCGAGAAGCCTTTGAGTTATTGTTTGCTGCCAGTGATTGACTAGAAGAAGTCATAAATGAACATTTGGCAATTGCCTGATCCTTTGTAGTGACAAGATTCCTGTGACTCTGTCCCTACACATGAGAGAAGGAAAGGGTAAAGGACAAAAGCATGCCTTTATCTGCAAAGCACAGGCCCCTGGAGACTTCCACTAATGTTTGTCTTTATAAGTATGCCCCATAGCACCTCTACATTTAAAGGAGACAGCACAATTACTTTCCACCAGGATGCATTGCCCACTCTAACACAATTATGTTTCTATTTGTAAGGAAGAATGAGGCAATATATATTGTGTTCACAACTAGAATACTCCGCCATGGAGATAGATATAACTTCATTAAACCTAAGAACAAAAGGTAACATTTAGCATTTATGCAAGACATGAGGTATTAACGGTATGTCAGGATCAGTCCCAGGTGCTGGAAATATGAACATAAGTAAATACAACATATTCCTCACCCTTGAGAGCATATGCACTTTTAAAAGATGCTTATATTGTTAAATAATTAAAATGCCATTTTAAATATGCTAGATAGTGGATAGGGTGTGGGGTAATAAAGGGGTACGTTTTTTTTTTTTTTTCCTGCTTGGAAACGTCAGGAAACCATGTAATGAAGTGAAATACAATGAAATACCTGAAAAATGAGTAGGGGTTTGACAAATATGCAAAAGGAAGGCGAGAAAGAGAAAAGAATAGTTCTCTCTGGCAAAAAAAAAAAAAAAAAAAAAAAAAATCACCTAGGCTAGAAATGAAGGCTCCATCCACATAGCAAATGTGTTAAGCCCCTCCACATAAATTATAGTGGCAAGCACTAGGAATATGTAGAAGAATAAAACCTATGTATTCCTTATCATCATAGGGCCTTATTGATTGGACACAAGTGGATCCCAGGATTCCTGTGCAAATGTGAGGTGATACAGAGGTGTGCTATTCTCTATTGACCCCAGAAGGACATCGATAAGGCAGAGAAGGTGCAGGGAACCCAAAGGCTAGATCTCTGCCACTGTTACTTCTGTCCTATTAAGACCATTTTCGAGAGATGATCCATAAACAAGTTAGACTGATAACCGTAAGAGGCTTCATTGAATCGAATCCTTAAGTATATAATTGGATGCTGTGATAGTCTGTTACTGTGATAGGTCGGCAAGAGGTGAGAGCTAAGACTGAAGCTTGGTTATGGTCATAAAGGATAATACCGATAAAATTATTGGGGGCAAAAATAGCAAGATTTTAGAAATGCATTGGCTGGGAGGGAAGCTAGAATAAATTCATGGAGTTTCTCATGGATTTTTCTTATTGGGGGAAAGGCCGGGAGCTTCCCATCTGTTGTCATCCAACGTGAGTGATTAAAGGAATTAAAGATAAAATCAAGTTCATTTTTTGTAAAGTTAGTGGTCTCTGTAGTGTACCAAGTAGAATTTTCAAGAATTACAATACAGTTTTTATTCTAAATTGAGTATTGGAAAAGGCTAATACAAGAAATAGATTTGGGGAAATCTGGCTATTATTTGTAGTACATGTACTGAGCCCTTCTTTTAAGAAACATTAAAGACCAACTGTATTCCAAAGTACTATTTGCAGTACCTGGAGAGGTTCTGTGATTTGTGCATACGTGCATTTAAATGGGTATAAAAACATCCGTTTTCATGTTTAACAGTCTAGCTAAGATGACAGTCGGTAAGCAACTGTGCATTAAAACACAGTGAAAAATTCCGTAAAGAAAAAGAAAACTGGAAGCTATTGTGACAGCATCATAGAAGTGTGCTGTTTCCTGCATGTCAAACTCAAAGACATGTTTGATAAGGAACATGATAGCATAGCCTATATGGACACAAGCCTTGTATATCAAAGGGATTCCGGGCAGATGGAACAGTGAAATATAGGAACACCCTTTCTAAATTTATGGTTTGCAAGGAGACATAGCTCGCCTGAAGCAGAATGAGCAAATGGCTGTGAAATTCAGTCTTACGGGCAGCAATTGGCCAGTTTATGTACAATTTTATTCAAGAAAGATAGGAAGTCCTTGAAGGTCTTAGAAAAGGAAATTGAAATGATGTCTTAACTTTTAAAAAGATTTACTTTGCTGGCAAATGCAAAATATGATGAAGAAAATGAAAAGGAGAAAAATGGGAAAACACATAGAAAGGTCTAGAGAGAAATGATGAGAGCCTGGATGAGGCTGTTTGCAGTGGCAGTCATAAGGTTTAACAAATACTCATGCATTTCTGATGCTTTGTCGAGGCCTTGATGTGGGAATGCAAAAGACAAACAGAATCAAGGAAGACTGTAACACATGGGCTTCATCCAATCTGGTGGACTGTGAATGAGCTAAGGAGCTACACTGGCTTGTTTTATTTGGTGGTGGCTCCTGGTAATATGAAGTTCAGATATATTTTAATTTATAAGTCAAAGGGTGTGATTAAGACAGAGAGATGAGCATAGATAGTGAGTTCCCCAGGGGCATGAAATGCATCTGTGGACTGTCTCATGGGAATGGCATTCCAGATCCTGAACCTCAGTAGGAGGGAAGATGAGAAGGAAAATCCCAAAGCAACGATGTTCCCAAGCACACTCAGATTCAGTGATGTGAAACCATGGGAATGTAGTTAAGACATATCGTACTTACGGAACAGAGCAATAAACAAAAAGAAAGGCAGGTGATAACTGGGAAGGAATTTTCATTTGATGGAGGAGTGAAGAAAGAAAGGTCCCAATTAATTTCGTACTAACTGCTTTTGTATCTTACAAAACATGAGATCCAGGTTGCAATGTCCCACTTTAAACATTCCCCTCTAAAACCTGTGTACTACAGTATGAGATAAACCAGAATTTCCAGTTCAATATAACCAAGCTACCCTGATTCCTGGTTCATAGATCAGGTTTTCCTCCCATTACCAATGGCTTAGTGCCTCCTTCTGCTTAAAGTCTTGAAAGTCACTGTCTGCTTCAGTCAATTAACTTCTGTAGAGCTATGTCAGTTATTCGGTCTTTAAGGCTCGGTAAAGCAAAGCAGAAGAAACAGATTGGAAGATGATAGTAAGTGAAACAGTATGATAAAAAAAAAAAAACTGGAATAGAGAAATGAGTTGTATTTAACTCTGCCTCTGTGCAAGAACTCGTTTTGCCTATTCATAAATTACCAGGTAGACTTTAGCATCTCCAACTTTTCCTGAAGTGCAGATGTTCCATAGACAAGTATAAAACCTTCACACCAAATAAATATGAAGATAGCATAAAATATACTTTAAAAATTACATACTGACATCTCCTCAACATCTGTTGATATAAGCTAACTGTGTGCAGGTGCAGCAAAAAAAAAAAAAAAAAAAAAAAAAAAAAAAAAAAGAAAGAAAGGAAAAAAAAAAAAACATTTATAGAAGACATTAGGACCAACGAGTAAGTGGGGAGGAAGGAGAAATGATTTCAGAAGGGCCCCAAAGACTACCTGACTGTTTAGAGGAGAATTTATCAGACAATTTGCCTTAGGATATATCAGCTTTCAGTAGAGGCGAAGCTAAACATCAAGGGTTGATGGATACACAGTTTCGCTACAATACAGAAATTTGTTCTTACGAATAGGACAATAAATTCATGCTTCATTAATAAGCTTAAAGAAGATTATCCCACTGTGGTGTTTCCAAGCCAGCTTTTCATTACATTATATTTCTCTTGAAAGCTCATTCTATGAATTTAAGGTTATGTTTAATTGTTAAAATTTCATCGTGCATATTTATTTATTGTGTACCCAATTCATAGCATTTTCTTAAGTGTTGTAATTAATTTTTTGGCAAAATATTAGTTTCCTTTCCTATAAAAAACATTTTATAAACAACAACTAAAGGTAAATGTTAAATTGATAGATGATAGAAAATCAGTTCTATTGTGTAAATTTATTAATTTATCTACTAACAATTATGTTATTTTAGTTTAAGGATATGATTTCTCTACTATGTAGTTGTTTTCTTCACATAGTTGGTTATTAGCTGGTACTTGAACTCATGTTCTAGTGTCTCTTCATGACGGATGGTGAGGGCGAGAGCCTTACAAACTGAGCAGAAATGTGTTTTGCAATCCTTTGATTAACCCAGATTCTTTCACAGTCTGTCCCCCACTTACTCTTTGGCCTTGCTACACACAACCACCTCAAAGCTGATTGTTCCGAAATAGGCATTTGTGTTCCCATGGAAACAATGTTGTAATGACGTCATGCCAACTCTCAGACGCTTGTTCCTGACTAAAATGCAAGTCCAGTAATGTCGGAGTGTCTGGATACGGCTTTGCCTGAACCCGGTGACTGAGTCCGCAGGAGGCCAACTGGGACCGAGATAAATGCTCCATGGAAACCCTCTCATGAATGCTGAGAGGCAGGGTTTCTAACCGAAATCCAAAGGCAGGTCCAGCTCTGCCCAGGGTTTTATGATTCTCTACAGAGTATGGAATGAACAAAGAATATTATCTCAAGGTTGAGATGGCATCTTGGATGAAATATGTAGATAATAAAAAGGATAACCTAGGTTGTTCAAATGTCATAGTTTTTGTGTTTACAATTTTAAACTGGGTGGAATGGTGAGGAAAAGAAAAGAAAATTTCTGGGTTCTTGATGTGTTAACATAATTTAAAAGCCTGGGCTTGGGAAAATTAAATAAACCCTCTAGGTCTTTTTTTCACATAATGACTAGGGGGAATTTATGAGCTTTTCTCCCATCACCTTATGCTTTCAGAAGTTGAATTCCACCACCATAGTTCTACGGATGAGTAAGGTATAGACATTGATCTAGTGAGTGAACAGGGGACAAATTCCTACTCACACATTTGGCCAATTTACTATGGTATTATTAGTAATACTATAAAAATAGATGGGGTAATGACCAATACAGCTATATTACTAATACAATTAATGACAAGATCAAAGTTTTACCTACTAGAACAACAGTCCTCATACACAGCTGCTAATAGAGTCAATTCAAGAACTTTTAGAAAGTAGATGCTCTTAGAGCCCTCCTCAGACAGAATGAAGTCAGAATTTCTGGGCGAGGAAGCTCAGAACCACCCTTTATAAGAAAACCTCACCTGTGGTTCTGATGACCATTCGGGTGGGGAACTATTGTGCTACATGTCTTTCCTTAACAATCTAAAGTAAAAAGTTTACTATAGTTTCCATAAAAAACTTTTGGCTAGAACACTTATCTTTTATGTCCTTGTTTAAATTTATTCCAAAAAAATAATGTTTTTGTAATAGTTGTAGACAAATTTTGAAATTTTAGCATAATTTTGTAAATATATCAAATAATTTGTGAAAGTAATTTCTTTCATTTGTCATTTCATATATTTTTTCTCCTGGATTTTATATTGATCTGCTTGGAATTGTGCATATAATCAAATATAATCATTTTAAGTAAAATTAACACTTTGCATAATACTTTAACTATATATTTATAGTCAATGACATTTAGGAGCTATAAATATTTTATTTTCATTTTCCATGTAATTATTTTTATTAATATATGTTTTCCTAAATGGGAATTGATTGACTTAGTTGAAACAATATTTAACAGTGATATACAGACACTGAGGTATAAGCAAAATAGAGTTTTCTAAGAGTTATGTATAACAAAAAATAACATTTTTAACCCAGAAGTTCTGTTAAATTTTAAATCTTTAAAATTTTGCATTAAGGAATTGGTTTGTTTCTTTGAAAGCATTTTTCAGAAAGTTGCCATAGAAGTGAAAGTATTTAAAACATCCTGCTGTTCTTTGTCCCTGTTTTCTTCACCGACATCCTTCCCACTTCCTTGTACTCTCCTGGCTACCTTTGCTTTCCTGGAGCCCACTTCTAACTTATTTTATAGGAACTTTTTATTGCACAGAACGGTGACTATCCTGTGGATATATGCATTGACGGTGTTGTTTATTCTTTCCCACATTGTTTGTTCTGTTTGTGCGCCAGACAATGCATGGCATAGCTGAGACCAAAGCAGTTCTTAATAAATGTCCAAGGAGATAATATAGCCATAGAGGCGCCAATTCAAAGATCTAATTTGGTGTTGGCTGGGTGAGATGTTGGCAGTACCCTTCTCTTTACTTTTTAATAGTTGTTTCTGTGACTGTGGACTCATAGGAAAGTCCTGAGTGTGTATTTTGGATTTGTCCTTAGACTTCAGAATGTCTAATTTGTGTATACCAGGGTCCCAGCTGGTGCAGACTTTGTCAGGCCTTAGTATTGGGCTCTGACACTGAGTTGCTGCCAGAGGATTCTGGCAGTAAGCATTCTTCTATAATAACAGACAAGCGATAGGGGTAGAAGTGTCAAGGGATTTCACAATAGCCAGTCTCAGGATCCAGTGAAATGACTTAGCTTCATCATAAGGAAGATAGGAGCAACTGCTGCATTGTTCTACTCTGGTGCATGGTAACCTGAGATGCCACTTATGTAAATGAAGATAATTGCGAGACGGGGCCAAGATCTGAGAAAGTGTGCTGCTCTTAAATAGGTCATTGTGCGATCATAAGGAGTCTGCACAGGGAGAGGAAAATCCCTCTTCTATGAGAGACTTAATATCTTTTGAGACATTGGGAGAAAAGGGCATTTTACACAAAGGCCTTGGGATTCCCCCTAGAGTCGGAAACATCTTCACCAAGTAACCCTATGTAATAAAGTTTTAATTACCAGTTTTAACTACCTAGTCTTCATAAGCATTCTTCCAGATTGTTCTCCTCTGATATGGCATCAAAATGATTCATTTAAAGAAGAGAAACATCGGACTTGGAAAGTATTTGCCTGGAAATGCAGTTAAACTGTTTACTTTAAATAACTCTTCCTCTGGGCAGAAGCTTTACTTGTTGTTTAATTGAAGCTAGATTTTGAATGAAATTTTTATATATTCTCTGTCATGGGAAGATATAACTAGGTCCTTTTGAGTCTCTGCGCTGGTGCTTTTTTGTAGTCTTACCTTTAACTCTACTTAAAGTTTAAAGCACAATGACATTGCTTGTTTGTGCATTTTTAAAAATAGAGCTGTCCTTACTGACTACATAGATTTCACCCAATATAGATGTTTCCTTTTTTTCATAAGAAGCATCAGAAGCTTTTTCTCACAATATTAGCAGATTATGACTACTTTAAAGACAGAGAAGGGTTCCTAGCTAGGAAATGGTTCAGCCAACAAAAGCAGTTGTTACAAAGCTCCAAGTTCTAATTCCAAGACCCATAAGGTAGATGGCAAGAACTAACCCTCACGTGTTGTCCTGTGACCTTGACAAATATGCTATGGTATCAGCCAGCTTCCATCAGTTAGAGAAGACCAAACTTATTTCAGTTAGCTATGTTATTTAGTCTATAATATTATGAGAAGAAAATAGACTTAAAATTATTGATATGTCAGTCATTATGCTGCAGCTGCGATCATTGTGTGAGAGACATTTATACTTATATTTCTAGTACCTACCAGAGTAGAACTCATAAGTATCAATAGAGTGAAAGAATGAAGCACCTGCTATACTAGCCTTTTGCTTCCTTGCTTCCTAGAGGCCTTAAGATGAACTGAAATCGAATGTGTGTCACTAAAATTTCAATTTCTAAGAGAGGAAAAAAATAGTCATCTAAGTTTAAAAAAGACAAAAAGCCATGAAAGCTCACAGTGCAGCGCACAGTGGAAGAACATTGTCATGTACTCTGAGGACCTCTATGTGGATTTAGGCATTCTAAAAGCATTATCACAATAATAGCATCAGTAGAAATGCAAACCATGAAAATGACGTGGCTCAGCAATTAAGCATCTCAAGATAAAGCCAAATTATAGGAACTCAGGGGGCTTATTCTAAATTTCCAAAGTTGAAAATTTAACAGATTAGGATTAAACTAAGTGAAAATGAGTTTTGGAAGAATTGAAGATAGTGAGCTTTGGTTAACTTAAAACTGAATAAGCATTGCCTAATATGATGCCCTTTTATACACAATTGTTCCTTGTGTACATATATCTGTAAATATTCAAGGATTTTAGTATGAGTATGATTCTCCTAGTTAAGAGAACTCAAATGAGCCTGAATGCCACTTTTCTTTTTATGTTAATAAATTATTTTGAAGACATATTTATTTTTAAAGTGTATGTGTGTATGTGTGTTTTCATGTGAGTTCAGGTACCAGTGGAGCCCAGAGTTGTTGGATGCCGTTAGAACTAGAGTTACACATGACTGAATCACTTGGTGTGGGTGATGGGGATCTAACTCAGGTCCTCTTCAACAGCAGTGTACAATTGCTAAACCAACTCTAAAACCAGCTCTCAAATTCCTTTAAATAATTCCTAAGCTGACTAGCAGAATTATGTATATGATTAGATTATTTCTCTAGACTTATGATTTAAAGACAGATAAGAGAATGGCTTTCTTGTTGCTTAAACAGACTAAAATAATCAAAGATTTAGGACAAATAATAATTTTTTGTATTTTGAGTTTTTGAAAATAATGGACATACATAAAGAATACCATTGTGTACAACTCATGGGTAAAATATATTTATTAGATCTCAATAAAGGAAGCATATCTTAAGTGTATGATAAAATGTTTGTACTATTTTAGCCCAAGATTACAGATCTATAGAGGATCAACTGTGCAAAATGCTTTTCATAGTTGTTACGTGTTGGAACGCTATGTTCTTTATACTATAGTACACTAGTTACATGACATGGATCTGGAATGGGCTAAGCTATCCACATGTAACCAGTTTAGACGTGTCCTAGGATAAATGCTTTAATTAAGCATGTTATTGTCAGTCAATGTTATTTAGTCTTGAAATGTGAAGATTTACTAGATGTTAAAGATAATTGGATATATAACCCTAGCAAATTTGGCCATGCAGTAAGCTCACATTTTATATAGAATACAGGCTGTGCTAATTCTGGGTGCAGCCACGTCAATCTTCAATCTACTTTAGCCATTGAAACTAGACAGAGAGGAAAACCAGACAGTAATCACCACTATGATCTATCAAGACATTTCATAGAAGCCTGGACCTGTACTAGACTTTATTATCAACTGATTCATAAAATGTTCATATCAACCAATGGATATCGTTTTACAGGGTTGATTTTTTTAAAGTTTCTTTACATATATATAGATATAGATAGATAGATAGATAGATGATAGATAGATAGATAGATAGATAGATAGATGATAGATAGATGATAGATAGATAGATGATAGATAGATAGATAGATAGATAGATAGATAGATAGATAGATAGATAGATATAGATACAGATATATATCATAGAATTAAGTAAATAAATTGCAAGTATCTTTTAACCTTTTTTTCTAGCATTACATGTCTAGAAATCCAGGACACTTGACAAATAGTTTTGTAAAGAAACACCAGGAGACTCGTAATAATATCAATGAAGTTGTTGTTGTAATAAAGTCATGAACATTACCATTATTTTGTGTCTTATTTTGCTCGAAAGAACACTTGTGTTAGAATGTTAATATATGCTCATGATAACGTAACCTAAATTCATTAGCTGGAACAAAAGTGATAATACCTGGGTCCCATCCTAAAGTGAGTTTACCCATGAACTCTGAAATTTTTCTTTAGTTTTATAGCATTAAAAAAGGATGAAGGATATATCTGCACGTTTGAGTGTGTACATACATATGTGCATGCACGTATTTGTTTCATAATTTACATAATAAATAAAAAACAAGATTCTATGATTGTATTATAAATATAGTTCATTTATTTATTTAGAAAATATTTGGAATAACTGAAACTCCTCTCTGAAAATTATTCAAAGAACTTCAGGGCTCATTAAGTCCGATATTGTGAGCACTGTCAATGATCTGCTTCCATCTGAATGAGATGTGAGTTATTTGTAGGCCCTCCTAATAGCAATGAGATGCACAGATACTAGGCATGGCAGCAAGGGTGATGAATTTGGAATTCGTGAGGCCCCTTTGGCAACTCTTGTCATTTCCTTTCTAAGATTATTAATTCTAACTTTAGCAGCTTTCTCTTGCAGAATTTGAACTCATATTATCTCAACCCACTTTCACAGATGAATCTTGTCCCCTGGGATTCACCTACTGGGTGTCTGATCACTTGTGCTAGACTTTCTGCTTCAAGGCTCTCTCCTTAGATCTACTGGAGCATGGTCTCCTGCAGGTGCCAAGCAGGGTCATGCTCTTTGCCTCAGGGTCCCTGGCTGCTAAGTAGCATCCTGGCCCAGGGGGAATGCAGCAGCAAAGACTTGCATTTTTAGCATCTTTGCCTCTGACTACAAGAAACTAGATGTTATACTCTGAAAGAAACTTTTCCTTTGCTTTTCTTGTTTTGTCTCTCTCTCTCTTTTTTTTCATATTGAGAGGCATTTTTCTTCCTTGTGAGCCACCATCTTTGCCCATTCATGTATAACCTGAGTCATTGTCATAGGAAAAAATCCCAAGACCACAAGTCACTTTGTTTTGGCTAACTTGTTGAATATACATAAAATGACTTTAGATCTAATGAAGGTGAAAATGTTCTTCCACTAATGAGATACACAGTAATGTTTACCCTTGTTTTGGAATAGAATATCCTGGTGACATATTCTTAAATACTACCTCTAGCTGAGAGCACCAAATTTGTTTATCCAAAATACCGATTATTTAATATTTTACATGGTACTCTCTGTTTTACCTGGCAAGTTATTTCTGACCTAATCAAACATAACACATAGCACACAATGCTGCTTAGTAGGTGATATTATTTTGTGTTTGGTTGTGATCAATCTTTATTAACATTTTTACATCTGTGATAGTTATTTTTTTTCTCTTGCTGGTATCTTAAATGAACTCCAGAGACACTATCTTCTAAGAAGAGTCAAATCTTTGTTAGATAATTCTTCAGATATATACAAGAAGTGGTGAGGACACACAACTTAATTACCTGAGTCTCAACTAATTTGCCTATGGTAAAGGTGTTTTGAAAAGGAAGTGAGGTGACATATATAAGAATGGAGAATGAAAGGTGCTCTATATTAAATGCCTATTCAATGTGAATTCTCATTTTTATTGCTTTAGTAAACCTCCACACCCTCATCTTCTAATTTCCTTTAATTATATGCAGTATATCTTTGTACTGTTTTGATCATATGGACATATTTTGACTTTCTTCCTACATACAACCAACCTTGGACAGAGGCATTATTGTTTATATATTTATATGTTTATGAAAATATGTTGACCCACAGCTTAAGAAGGATCAAGTGTATCCTAAGAACACATTCATAACAGACAATGCCCCAGCCCACAGAGTCCCAAAGGAGATTAAAATGCAAGCTTTTTAAATGGCACAAGACATTATTGTATTAAAGTATTCTTTCCTTCCAATAGGACATTAACCTATAGAAAAACTTAGGTTACAGAATATTTAATAAATATTGAGGTAAACTTTGTGGGGTTACTAAAACTTTACTCAAAGGCTGGTTGAGTAAAGAGGACAGAAGTCTGAAGTAGCAGAATCCCAGGAAGTATGTTGGGCCCATTATTTGAAGTGTACATACCTACTGGGCATAGTCAATATAAAATAAAATCTATGAGACATTTTCAAATTTCTGGTGTCCTACACTAGAGAAAACATTCATTTTTTTCTTGGAAAAATACTAATTTATACTTAGTTTTAAGACGGTTTGAAATATGTTATCCCCTCTGATTTCATTAATAATCGATAGCAAAGTTAATTATTTTTAGTCACATTTAATAAATAATAAACTTGAATTCAGGTGTGATTATATTGATCATGCTTATCAATTAAGAAGAAATAAAAGATATGAAATTGAGCCCGTGTATTTTTGCTAATCTACATTCCTTGGTTTTGAGGAGAAAATTTACATAGTCAGTTTTGCTAGTATACTGAAATCAAAAGTAATTTTTGTTTCTTTAAAAAGCTAACGATAACCAACCATTCCTCAGAATGTACAACAGTATAGCATAGATTGTAAGTGACTCCCTTTTTGTACCTTGACATAATTAGAGGTGTTAGGTCCCTTGCTCAGGTTGAAGTTCCAAAGACTGGTTGAGTAAAGAGGACAGCACACTGAAGTAGTGGAAGCCTGGCCAGCTCTTTCTGTAGCTCTGGAAACTGTCTGAAAGATGCCCATGGATACAAGTATCAATGTTTATGGAAGCACATGTTATGCTCCGAAGACATTTTTAAGGTTACTTTTTAAAAGCCTATTTGCTGTATATTGTGAACAATTGATAGGAGAGTGTCCTTCCCTTTCTCTCATATAAAATGTTGGTCTCTCTGTTTTCTCACTGAGGCCATTCTGCATGAAGTCCTCACCCTCTTCAGCGCTGTGTGTTGAGGTCACCTTTTTCTTTGACTTAAGTCTGTCTCCTGGATGATACCTTTCTTCTTTCCTGTCCATCTCTCACTTCATGCTTTTCATGCTAAACAACCACCCCTCCTATCAGGAGGCTTTCACAATTCCCATAGCTATTGAAAGTTTGACTCCTCTCTATACCTAAATGTCATTGTCAAATTTCCTTTGCTTAAAAAGATTAGATAGATAAATAGACAGACAGACAACAGACACACAGACAGACAGATAGACAGATGATAGATAGATAGATAGATAGATAGATAGATGATAGATGGATAGATAGATAGATAGATAGATAGATAGATAGATGATAGATGATAGATAGATAGATAGATATAGATAGATGATAGATAGATAGATAGATAGATAGATAGATAGATAGATAGATAGATAGATATCACACTGCCATTGTTCTCTAATGTCATCTTCATGGAATTTATCAAAACACATGCTTGTGTTTCACCCCATCAGCAAATGGTGATGCTGACAATCTGGCTTCGGTATGGAAATGGATATTTGCAACTCACATGCAGATTCTCAAGTCAAGAACAATCATAAACCTTTAGCCTTTTGAGATCTTAGTAACTATAAGCGTTATTCAAAATTTCCTTTCACAGTTATTTTTATGAGGTATAGTGTATACATAAACATACAATTGAATTTTTTTTCTAGATTCTTCTCAATGTGTGCAACATCGTGGAACGAATTTCCAAACTTATTTGTTTCCTTTTTTTGAAAATTCAATGATCTTTATTATCCTCTGAGCCATGGCTTCCATTAATATACATTCCGTCACTATAGATTCCCCTGTTCCAAGACTTTTGCACAAAAATTTCTTTCATCTGTTTGCTTTTTTCTTGATTTTCTTTAAGGGATTTGATTTCTTCCAATTTTTGTTTGTCTTTTCTGCCATGTCTTTGAGGGAATTTTTCATTTCCTCTTTAAGGGCCTCAAACATTTTCCTAAAGTTAATTTGTAAGTAATTTTCTTCTTTGTCATCTACATTTGATATTCAAGTCTTGCTGTTGTAGAGTCATGAGTTTTTATTGGTGTCATATTGCTCTTTGTGGTTTTGAGTATGTTCTTATTTTGACTACTCGTCTTTTCCTCTGATTAGTGTAGTTGGGTCTGTGTCTCTGGTGATCAATCTTCCAGGTGCTGCTAGTGGATCCAAGGCTAAGATGGTTGCTCCTCATGGTGCAGTCAGGGCCACACTTCCAATCACCCCAGAGGTTACTCAGTGTTCCTGGAAGTTAATCAGCATTCCTGGGTGTTGCTCTGCAATACAGGGGTCGTTCAGGCCTGCTCCCATGGAGGTTGATTGCTTGGGCCTGCTATCTCAGAGGTTGCTGATTCATGCCTGTTTGTCCAGCATGCACTATTCAATTTCTGACAACTTTTATGTATGCTAATGTGTTCAAAATAAATCCATGTTGTAACGTGTATCAATATTATATTCTCTGTACAGAAACTGTTATTTCACTTCATAGTCTATATTTTATGCATCCCTTAATGAACTGATGAAAAACTGAGTTAGTTATGTTTTGACATTTTTATAAAGTTGTTACAT
This sequence comes from Arvicola amphibius, assembly GCF_903992535.2. Taxonomy (NCBI): domain Eukaryota; kingdom Metazoa; phylum Chordata; class Mammalia; order Rodentia; family Cricetidae; genus Arvicola; species Arvicola amphibius. Next base: position 163,341,011 of record NC_052048.2, read on the forward strand.
AAATTTATAAACAACTGTTGGTGGGCATGTTGGTTTTCATTTGTCTTGGGTATGAAATTATAATGAAATTAGTTAGCATGTGGTAATCTCCAACTTAACACTTGTGGCAGGGTTTTTTTCTTATTAAATTTACTTTTTAAATTGATATATAGAAAACATAATTTTTGTTCTGGTGGTACAATTAGATGTTTTCTTGCATGTGGACTTTGTATAATGTTTAAATATGGCTTAATCTCCTCATTTATATTTTCTTCATTTTGAAACATGTAAAATATTTCTTTTTTTTACTTTTGCAGTATATACCACATTACTGTTACCCATAGTTCTTTGTGATAAAAAATTAAATCAGAACCTCTAACTGACAACTCTGACTTATATCTGTTGATCAGTTTCTCTCATTCCCTCACGTTGTCCAATACTTCCTGTCTCTGGGAAACACCATTCTACTCTCAATTTCTTTGAGATTATAACTTTTAACTTTGACAAATGAATATGATTATGTAATGCATGTCTTTATGTAGGCTAGTTTATTTCATTTAACACAGTAGATTTCTTCCAGTTTGCTCCTTTTTATAATTCTGTAGTTCTTCATATAAATATTTTGTTTGTTCATTAATTCATGAGCATTTCTATTGTTTCCATACCGTGGCTTGTATGAATACTGTGGCAATAACTATGTCGTTTCAGAGGTCTTCACTGAAATTGCTTCCTTAGGAAATCCAGTTAGTTCTACTTTTTTTTTTTTTATTTTTCAGTGACCTTCAGTCTGTGTTCCACAATAACTAACTTACACTCAGGAGCTCCAGAGCCGCATTTGGTTAGCACGCGGTACATATGTGACTAACTTACATTCTTCCAAAATTACACTCCTGTTTCCATGGCTCAATATCTTTGTCAGCAATTGCTATATTTTGTCTTTTTGAAAATGCTTTTCATGCTAGAAGTTATGCCTCGCTGTAACTAGCTTTCATTTTCCAGATGAATGATATTTACCATTTTCTCAAATATTTGTTGTCCATTCATATGCCATATTTTAAGAAATATATGTCTTTAACAGTTGTTCAATTCTTAATTAAGTCACTCTTCCCTGTTGTATGACGTGTCACAAATCAATTGCCTATAGATGTGTTGGTGTCTCCCACTAAGCTCAGCACTCCGCCCTGTTGTGTAGGCTTTAACATCAGTCACTACATCCTCCTCATAATTCACTGCCTCTCTTTTTATCTTCTCTCAACATAGTCCTTGACTGGGCCTTTCTCTTTCTTCATCTCCTTCATCAGAGACCTAAACAATTTCTTTAAATACCCATCTTTCTCTTAACACAGTCAGTTATTCCTGGCCACTGCAAATTTAGAGATTCCCAGAGAAATAAAACGCCACCATCCCCTCTCCACAATCCACTTCTTTCTGCAACCCTTTCCTATCTGGCTGTTGATCTCCTACCCAGATACAAACTTTGCAGTTTGGAGTCATTACTAACTTCTTGCCCTTCACTCTATAGCTGCATATTTAGTCCAGTTAGTTTTACACTCATGGTATCTTTTTTGATTCCTATTTTTAATTAACACTGCTTGTGACCTTTCCACATCCAAGAAGATATCCTTTTTCAAACAATAATGTCTTAAAAAAAAAAAAAAGAAACAATGTCACATGGCCTCTGTCTCCACAAGTCTTCAGGGCTTGGTCCTTGATGTGACTAATGGTAAATATGTAAACTTTAATAGTAACTAAAATTTCTGTCTTTTATGATTCAAAATATTTTCTAAATATATCTGGAATTGTCCTCTTAAATTGACAAGAAAAATGCAGAAAAATATTATTCAAATAATACCTTACATTCATAATCTTACAGCATGCATTTCAGGTAATACATACTATGAGGCACTTAATCTTGAATCAACATCCAAATAAGATGATCCTGGGGCTGGAGAGATTCCTCAGTGCTTAAGAGCACTAGCTGCTGGTTTGACTCCCAGGACTTGTACTCCTGGCTTGTATTCATCTGGAATTCCACTTTTGAGAGGGGCGGTGGTGGACCTGTCACACTCTACTGGCCTTTACAGGACCAGGCATGCATGTTGTGCACAGACATACCCATAGGCAAAACAGCCACACAGCTGTTTTTCATTTTGAAAACATGATGTTATCCCCACAATGTAAAGGTACTAAAATATATTGAAAATAAAAAATAAATTCAATAAATTCAAAATATGCTTGAAAATACAATAAAATATTTTGTCATACAGAAAATAATGACTAAGAAAACACAAGTGAGCCACTGATTTCTGGAGCATGTACTATGTAAAAGGGATGAACTGGTTCTAATTTATTATTACCTTTCATATTTGAGAGTTTTAAAGTTAGCAGAACTCCTTTATACGTGAATGGTTCATAGTTAGTAGTATTGAGATTAATGTGAGTGTGCCACTGCGCAACCCATGAATGATTCATTGCCATTGACAACACAAGAGTGAAGAAAGGAGAGTGTGTAGCATGCCACTTGATACTATTTCTGGCAGCCGATTGAATTCCAGCTCACAGAAGTTTCAGTCACTTCAAACTGAGTGTGTGATTCCAGATTAGAGAGAACTAAACCCATCTCAGCTATTAGTTCCCATTTCATAATAATGGGAAGATTTTAAAGCTGTGTTATATAGCACACTGAATGCTGAGTTTGGACAGGACTCATGAGGGCTTCCTTTTTATATCTGAAGATGAATTTGTGGATCCAAGGCATTGCCTTGATTTTCTCCCCATTGAATCTTCTAAACCAAAAAGGCCTGGTATCTGATTGGTAAACAGGAAGCTTGACCAAACATTACTTATTCTTACTTTGTCTAAAAATTAAGTGATTTTTGCTTTACAATTTGGTCTCCATTGTGATGCGCAATATGAATGCAATATATTCACACATTTAGCTTCTAACTTTATACAAATGTACTGTAGAAAATAATTATTTCAAAAATATTTTAATAATTATCTTTTTTTCGAGCAAACTTAGCCTAATTATGTATCAGGAATGATCAAATGAGGGGTCAATAGCTACAGATGCATAATTTCACTCAGATAGATTGCTGTTTGAAAATAGGTTATGACAATTAGATGATTAATCTTCTTCTATTAAATAACGCTGTGAGACCAGATCACATTTATCAGTCTATTCTCTTTAGTGTGAACATAACAGGAAGACAGACAAAGCAGAATAGAGATTTATATTCTTTGATAAATAATCTAAGTATACTTTTAATCAACTACAGTTGGAAAAATAGCCAGAAAATGAAATTCTGTTTGGAGACATTTTATGTTCTGTGTTCAGAATAGAGTGTTAAATGCACAATGTGTTAAAAAAAATTAAAAGATGGGACTTTGATGAGTGAAAGCCTGGATGCCCTGCTGGCTCAGGTTTTTATTTGGGGGGTGCTGTTTATCTGCAAAGTCTACAACCCTTGTCCGTATACTGGGGAGTGCCTGTGTAAACATTCTTGCTTTGCCTGCTCCACGTAGTCGGTTCTTGTATCGTATTTCTTCTAACCTCGCTATCTGAAACCAATTACAGGAGATCCATTTGGACTGTTTCTATTTTCATAAGAAGCCTAGGCAGGAGTGTTTTTCTCAGAGATGAATATCAACATCAAATATGCTTCTGAGTGCTTTGTTATTTATGTTTCAGAGAGATTTTGTAGCCTTCAGCTCTCAAGAATGTGTCACGCTGTGCTGTTTATACATTGAAGATATTAATGGGCATAGATGTCATTTTTCATTTTAATGTCTCAAATGCAACAGGCTGATAGGTTAAGCATTCCTATTTTTATGGGTAGGTATATGAATGATGTCTATTTTCCGCCAAATATACATATATATTTACTTACGGGAAAAAGAGTCAGTTATAAACCATAAAATACTCAACATTTAGGTTTTCTGGCTATCTCTAAACTGTGCTCAAATAATTTTATTTCTATTAAGAATTTTCAGTTTTGAAAGAAAGAAAGAAAGAAAGAAAGAAAGAAAGAAAGAAAGAAAGAAAGAAAGAAAGACCTGATAGGTTTTTCTAACACTTCACAGAGCTTGTTCCTCTTAAATTAATTTTCACAGTGACCTATTCAATAGAATTACATTTTGTAGACTCGTCACAACATGAGGTTCATACCAAGTGAGACAAGTGACATGCGTGAACTTTGCTCCACTTACAAAAGTTTAGCTTACTTAAAATTGTGCAATAATAAAGTTGATGTTTTCAATAAATATTTTAAAGAACAAAATGAAGTCAGTTCTAGAAGACATGTTTCTTGCGCCTTCATTGCTCCCAATAGTTTAACTTGAATTTATTTATAAATATTTCTATTCTTTTCCTAAAATATTTCATCTTAATCCATTTTCAGAGTATCCTATCTTAATTCTCTGTAGCCTTACTAATATTAGATGATTGTATTAAATAATGCACATCCTTAATTCAAAACTAATGTGCTTTTGGAACTCAAACTCAGTCTGGTTGCCTTCCTGATCACTCCTCTTACTTATTCAAAAAGGGTTCAGTCTTTATTTTAAAAAATTGTAAACAAGCCTTGGGTTTTTGTTACAAATTAATTCTATAGAAGAGATGAGCATGTGGATGTTATATGGATCTTAAACTTCATGAGAATAACTGGCATTTACCTTTTCTATTCATCAAAATAAAAATGAGCATGTGATTTTTCAAATTAATAATTTGTGTAATTCAACACAGTACCTTATATTAATGAAAGTGTTTTACTTCATAACCTTTCATATTTTGAATAGTGACTATAATAGATTACAAAGGTCAGGCAAATGTCTCTGTGCAATTGTTTGTTGAAATTTAGTCCTAAAAAACTATCCAGAATTTGAAGAATAAAAAATGTCATATGATGCATGCAGCTTGAATGCAAAATGTCAGAAACTTCTACTTTGGGGTTTAAATCACGTATGGATGCTTGAGATTGTTTTTTGTTATTCCACCTCTTACGTTTTTACAGCAATTGTTACCACTCCCAAAAACATGTGGAGATAGACAAATGACTCATTTTTCATAAGCAATTGCATTGGAAGATGATTCTCAAGCATTTTAAAGATACTCTAAGTACATATTAAATATAAAGTACTGAAGAAGCATTCTTTAACCAGCTCTCCTGTTAAATATTATTATTACTTCCTTACCAGGATTGAAGGTATGTGTCTCTGTCTAGTCATACTTTCATGAACAGAGGTTCTAGGTATCTGGTATTTTTCTATAGCACTGAGGTTCACATATGACGATGATTAACTGCTGGTGTTGAGAAGAGGCACCTTCAGAAATGCCGGCAAACTAAGCCCTAAGCTTGGGAACCAGATGAGTGACTGGACTTTCCTACTGCCTTGAGACATTAGTCCCAGTGACTGGGGAATTGATTCTTCAGTTACTTGACAGCAAAACAAGAAACCTAGAGATGACATATGCTAAGATATTGTCTAGCTCAAAAATTTTGATATTGTGCTAGCAATGACTGACCTGGTGATCAGGATATTATAAAAGTTTAGAGATCGATCAGGCTTCAGTGGCATAGGTAAGAAATGCAACATTATCCATATATAAGTATGCCTTCCTTGTGTGACACTTACTGTTATCTTGAAAACTCAAGTATAAAAGGATTATAATATGTTTCTTCCAAGTTCTGGAAAAAAATGGAGTTGTCATCTTTACAAGTGGACGTAATTCTTTATAGTATTATATATTTTCTTTTCCTAGAATTTTATTCATTGTTAATTAGAGATTGATTTCTCTGACAGAATAGAGATGGTATGGGACAATAAAATGCATTCTGTCCAGGTGACCTTGAACATAGTATTCATAAATAGTTTCACGGCCTCAAACAAAGCAAATGACAACCCTAGACCTTATTGTTTGCCCATTTATTAAAATGAGGGAATCCTATTTTATGATTTCTATTATTGCTTTTAGTGTAGATCATTATTGTTCCAGGATTCCAAACAGTTGTCATTAGAATAGTCTAAAAACAAAATACATTTTACACAAACATATATGTTGTTGTCTTTGTTAATATGGGATATATATATATATATATTATATAAAAATATATATTAATGATATATCTAATAAAAATATATGGGAGAGAGAACTCAAGTGGGAAATTATGTGGAAAGTAATTGATTTCTTTTACATAAGTATAGTTCAAGCCACACTATAGTAGTATCAGTTGAAAGTTGCCACTCATAGCTATATTTTAGGTCATAATTGAAAGGGGAAATGTATATTATAAAATATTGAATGGAAAATTTCAGTGAGTTTTAGGACAATAAGGTAATTATGGAATGAATGTTTAGTTTATCCTCCTATTGAACTGTGCAATAAGTTGCCTGAACTCACTGACATGTGCCATCCTTAGTAATACTTAGTTTTACTTGTGATTACTTGAGAAGTTCTTTTTTCTGTTTTTTCTTTTTTTGTTTGTTTGTTTTTAAGCACACAGATGCCCAAAAGGAAAAATCATCACTATGTTCAAGTGTGCTTAGATCCTGATAGGGAAGACAAATCAGTGATGTTAGGAGAAGGTGCTAGCACATCCAGCTTATTTACTCTGGCCTCTGTGTCTGCCTGCCTTCTCAGAACACTTGCTTGGAGCCAGACTGTAGCAGCCCTTTCTCTGTCTTTTCATAATTGATCAGGGGATGACTGCTTTCCCTGAGGGTTAAGACGTGGCAACTTTTTCTGTTTGCTCAGCATCTCAATGCAGGAGTTCAAACATTGTTCACACCAGCTGGCGTGTAAAGCCATATGCACATCTTGTCAAAGCAACTGTTGTCATGGATACTAGAAACTCACTCAAAAACCAGATCATTGATCCCAATCAAAATTGTACTTTTTATCAGCTGAGAATCTTAATTATTATAGAAGAATATTGATCTGTGTTTTCCCACAATGGGGAAAAAATATCCTGGATTCAAAAAGAGTGAATAACAATGTCAGACAATGATTTAGTTTTCTATATTGAAAAATTTCATCACTCCTGTTCATGGAACTCAGGATAAAATGAAATTTTAAATAGGAGGTCTGAAGAACTTTTTTAAAAAAAAAAATACTGGTTTAATAGTGCTAAGCCTTTAAGTAATGTAAAATGTATTTTGGTTTCTGATACTAGTTTATGTAAATTCATATAGTCCATTCACCAACCTGTCCCTTCTCTAGGAATAGGCATGTTTACATTACTTTCTATTTTTTTCTGAGTAGATAAGAGAACACAAAAATAAATGAAAACATCTTCTGTTTTGATTGGTATTCTGTCACACACAGAAACAAACCTGATTGGTTTGGTGGTAATTTCTTTGTTCTCTGATTTTACTAAGAATGCAAATGAAACCCACTCAATTTTATTTGGCATTAAAACTGCACTGTATTTTGTCAAAGGAGAAGGTTTTTCCCCTTGAATTGTAAGTACAAAAAAAAAAGTGTTTTTAATCTTAGTGAAAATCCTTATTAATTCACTTTCAAGATAATCTGATGTTGATTTGTCAAATTTAATTACAGCTTCCGGTAACACTTGAAGTCTGCTGCTTTGGCTTCAAAATTGTAATATGAAAATGCAAATTGAATGATAATTTGAAAGGGAGTGGGCATTTTAGGAACACTCAGATAAGTTCTGTGGGAATGAGGTTATTGATGCAGTTTGTGATTTTCTCTTCTTGAAGCACTTTCCACAAATTAGATTTATGTCCTGCAGGGTTACATGCATCTGCATGAGTTTGAAGCAATGTGTATAGGTATGTTTGTAAAGTTTTTCTTACATATCAGTAAAAAAGAAATAATGGAGTAAAGAAGGTTGATAGTCCTCATTTATATTCAGTAAGGACAAGCCATTCTGCGTTTTGAAAATATTTAGCACTTTCTCCTTTTTATTTTCAGGCTCTCCAGGCAGCAAGACAACTTCTGTTACAGCAGCAAACAAGTGGGCTGAAGTCTCCGAAGAGCACTGACAAACAGAGACCATTGCAGGTTAGTAATGCTTGCCTGTCCTTGAGACATAGCCTTAATGATGTTCCCAACGATGACAGATGTGCAAAGCACATTCAATTTATTAAATAAATTAATAAATTACAGCATTTGCATATATATATATATATATATTTACATCCAAAAGAGAATTCATGGAATCTTTGTAAAGGGGGATTTACAAATACTGTTAGCATGGATTTCAAAAAGTTTCCAAGTTAATTCTTTGCCAAAAAATGTAGGAATTTGGTACATATAAGCATAAAAATATTTTGTGAAAATATCTTTGTGGATTTTAGCAGGGTTTCACTCACTAATTAATTAAAATATGAAAATTAAAGCAAACTCATAGGAAAATGTTGTGTGAGAAGCGACAAATGCATAAATCCTAGCTGATTTCAAAAAAAAAAATCTGTGAGTTTACCAAGGACCTGTTACTGTTACAGTTAGGAGTTTGTTGTCCTTCCTTACTATTTGTCCTGTGAAACTGATGTTTACATTCATGCTAAAAAAAAAATGTGTTACAATAACCATTGTTTTTATTTATAGTCTTTTTAACCAAGATGTATGGAATATTTTCTTGAGGGAAAGTACTTTAAAGTTTATTCTCAGGTTGTCTAGTAAATGCAATGTAGACTTTGGGAGCCATCTCTCACGATGTTACAGACATCTCTCACGATGTTACAGACATCTCTCATGATGTTACAGACGTCTCTCAGAATGATTTTCAGAGATTTTGAAAAAAATAAGTGATAATTTCTCCTGAAGCATTTTTATATACATTTGTGTCTAATATGGAAAGCTTTATTGTCAGTTAAGCAGTCATTTTGTGTACATTTATTTAAGCAAGATGTTCTCTTTTTAGTGGCTTTGGCTACTTTCAAATTCGCATGTAGAGGTTATCAGCTAGTTCTTACATGATGGTATTCTGTAGCTTAGATTCTATTAAAGAAAATTAGAGACTACTGATCCCCAGATGCCAGAAGTCTCTTGTTACCAAGAAAGTAAATTCATAGGCCCTTAACAAAGATGAGATAAAAACACATTTTCTTTGGAACCGGGTCCTTTGTTGCAGAAGAAGAAAGATAAGATTACAAGGAACCCAAAGTGTCTAAAGGCCACATCTCTGTGATGGCTGTAAAACAAAAGCGTTTCCTGGAAACTTCCAGTCTTTAAGATCTTTTTAACTTTTTCTCTTTAAAAGAATTCCATAGTATGTTGTTTTAATTAATGAGGAATCCTGGGAGGACATTTCCTTACCATCTATCATATTTCTGTCCCATTGATAGCAATGAGTTTAACACTGACTCTTTGAGGCTCTTGGTGACAGCCAATGGAGCCTAGACCTCTAGGATGGCTACAGGGTAGAAATTTCACTTTCTTTTTTTGTGTGGAAAACATAATTTTCATGTTGACAACATAAGTCAAAGATTAGAAAGAAGTTATTATTTCAAAAGTCAGACAAGACTATCACCTAATTTATATTTTATATTTTTGGACAACAGAGAGGATTTGGAGTTGCCTCTTCCTCTTCAAAGTTCAGTCAGTAGATGTGTCTTCCTTGCAGGATATCGGGGTGTCTGTGGAACCAACAGCTTGGCTTTAATGTTTTTCTTTTCTTCTGTCCTTGTTAAACTACACCTCAGTATTTGATCCTCTGATTAACTAAGATACATATGAATTTTTATTTAAATTATGCACATGTACAGTGTAATATTGGTGGCTCTGAAATAAGAATTTGTGCGTGTGCCAAATGTTACATATATCAGTTCTGAGAAGAAATCCTATCCCTGGTTCAGCGTGAAAGATGGATAAAAATCATTGTAAATAGCCCTTAGCAACTGCAGCTGCTGACACACTGGAGCCTCTCCTATGTCACCTGTATTGTGTGTTTCATGAGCATGATAATCTGCTCCGTTGTCTAGATGATGAGACTAGACTAGATACATGCTTTAGTATCATGTGTAACTGTAATGGGATCATTACGTAAAATGTCACAGGAATGAAAAGTCATTTTTATGAATGAGAAATTAGAACTAATGAAGACTTACTTCCCCCCCCCCCAAAAAAATATGCACTGTAATTAATACAATGCGAAACTGAAATTTTAATATTTCATGGTACTTGATAAGCTTAGCAGTTGTAGACATGAAGAGATTGTATTGTATGCCTAATCAGAACATGGCAGTATTCACACTCACTTATACATCTCTTTCAAACAGAGATATTAGTCAATGCTCATCTTGGCCTCTGTAAATATTATTAACATCAATTGTATTTGTTTTTAAAACTGGAATGTATTTGCTAGAATTTTTAGTCATGTGATATGAAATTAATATTTTAAAGTGTCTTGTATATGACTTTCTCCTAGTCTTGTTTTCCCCTAATAACTTAGAGTTTAACAAAACTTTTTCCATGTAGTTGGTATCTGTCATATTTTAAGTTTCTCACTGCTAATCGAAAAAGCTGAACAACACTTGCAAGGCATGGTATTTGATGCTCCTGTGTAACACAGCTTCCTGCCATGTTGGGCATGATGCCTTAGAGGACCAGAATAGATGCTTTTTTATTATTATTTAAAATTTTGTTTTCAAGCAGATTCGTTATAAAGTTTGAAATCAAATACAGCTTTAATAACAATTCCTTGTTGGCTCAAGTCACAAGAACAATACACAGTTGCTTGTTTAACTTTCACATGAATTTATTTATGTCTTAAAAAGTGGGGCCGTATTTGAAATGTGGCATGATACCGTCCGTTTTTGTCATGGCAGTATTTATATTCTTCTCCCTTCGATCTCCGTTTTCCCATTTCTGTGATACAGGTGGCATCGCTATTAGCTTGTGTACTGCAAAGGAAATAAACGCTGTCTCACCTGACCATCTTCTTTAGCAGTTTTAGTCGTGACCTCTGTTTCCCTTCTAAGTATCTGAATATTTATATTTAAAGTATATTTACATATTCTAGTCGTTATATGATGCACTAATCAAATAGGTCCAGGCAGTGAGCGTATCAGTTACAGAGATACTGACGGGTAACTCATAAACATTGGGATCCACCAAGCTGCTGAAGTTCACCTGACCGGCTCCACATGGCTCTTCTTCACATGTTTACTACCCCACAGGAAGCAGTTTGACTCAACAGCGAAGATGGCCTCTCTTTCAGACATTCTTCATTTGTTGTCACCGCTGGCATTGCCTATGCATGACCTACTTATGGCAATCCCTACTGAAGACACAGTCAACAGGAAGATTTCATGCTTTCAGTTTCATGAAACTAATTTTTACGTGCAGAGGAATAAACACACACGCATACACACACAGCATTCATATACATGCACACCTCCAAAATCTGAAATTTTAACGTTTTTGTAAAATACATTATCAGTAACCGATGACATAGTTAGTTCATTCAGTTTAGATCTGGAAACCGGCCGCATTATTGTTCTTGTTACATTTACAGCCACGAGACAGACTTGTGGTTCTCCAACAGCTGTGCAGTGCAGAGACGTAAATTTAAGGTAAATGCCATTGCTTTGCTATCTCAGATGAATATCAATATACAACGTTGTAATCACACCTTCACTGAAGGTTCATATCTCATAGAAAATATCTGTGCTCAGTAGGTGATTAAAATTATTAATTTTTCTAAGTATGTCTTAAGAAGTGCAAAAGTAGATTAGTTGAAAGCAAAAGTGAATTAGACAGAGTAATCTTATTCTGACTTTGCTGCAAAATCATTACATAAATGTGAAGATGTCTCATAACATCCTTAAAGACATTGGACAGATTAGCTAATTCTAATGTGGCATGAATAAAGATATGTTTTGTTTTGGAAGAAGTGATGGCATCTTAAGTTTTTTAATCTGATCCTTTCAAGGAACAAAGCATCTGCTTGGTAGCATCACACAGCCAGAAAATGTTTTGGAGTCAAATAATTAAATCCAGTGTGTTAGGGAATTATTTTTCCAATAAAATGTTTACCAACATCCAAGGGCCTTTTATCTCACTAAAGGACAGGCAATGATACTAGAAATTGCATATCACTACACAAAAATTATATTCTTCTGTATATTTTTGCCACCTACATTTATATGTTGTGATATAGTGCAGTTTTGCATCATTTATCCCTAGCTCTTATCCCTCAAATCAAAAAAATGGTAAAACTAACATCAGCAGATAAAGTGCATTCTGCAACCAACTACTGAGTAATTAATGTTCTATATCAATTATCAGGACTAAGACTGAAATGTTATAATTTTAAAATTAATAATATACTTTGGGGAAAATACTAACTTTATGGGACACAGAACTAGATGTGGCCAAGTATATTTTAGGAAATGACAAAATTCTACTGATGTATTAATAAGACATGAAATTAAACATTTTTTTTTGTTTGTTTGTTTTTTTTGGTTTTTCGAGACAGGGTTTCTCTGTGGCTTTGGAGCCTGTCCTGGAACTAGCTCTTGTAGACAAGGCTGGTCTCGAACTCACAGAGATCCGCCTGCCTCTGCCTCCCGAGTGCTGGGATTAAAGGCGTGCGCCACCACCGCCCGGCGAAATTAAACATTTTTAACTTTAGTTCTAGTTGTAGAAATTTGGAATATTTTCCCAAATAAACAGAATTATGTGAAAATTTTCATATAGATTTCAGTAGAGGAAACTATTATGATGTAAGAAACATGAAAAATAAATTTAGCCAGTTTTTCCCTAATGTGTCTTCATCTCGACAAAATATTCAGTGAGCCAGATACATTGCATCTTGATCTTAAAGCGGTTAAAGGTTTAACTTATGCACACTCTAGGTCATGTCTTGTGTTATCTTGATTTTCACGCTAATAGAAAATATTTCTTAAAGGCAGCCTGAAGAGGCAGGTCTGAGTTAAAACCATTCTTTAACTAGCATGCTGTTTCCACTGGTGGACAGCTACTTGAATCTGACCTATAGAAAAATATCTGGGAGTACCTAGCCTATAGTTTCAAAGTGAGTTTGTGTAGAAAACTTCCCAAAAGTCCACTCACGACACAAAGAAGGAGTAGCAGGTTTCCGTCTCCAATCTGGCTCTCACATGTCAGACGTTGGTTATTTAACTTGTTGGAAATTAAAATCCTGCAAAATTGTTGCATAAAATAGAAAGAATACTACATATCATGTATAGCATAAATCTTTAAAAAATAAGTTAATAATTCATCATCATTACAATAGACTCCAGGACCTTACAAGTTAATTCACATCTAGGACATATGGACTATAGTTCAGGTTTTTTTCGGTTTTTTTTCACCATTCGAAACTAGTCTAAAAGCCACAGTGAATGTTTAGGGGACTACAGGGACTGTCTTCTGCTACAGGTTATCCTGGTTAGTGTGTTTAACATTCACAGAGTACATCTGTAGTTAGTATTTTTCTCTCCTACTCGACTGCCCTGTAGTAGCAAGAACTAGTAGTTAGTGTTGGTTGTCAACTTTTTAGACTCTAGAATCGCCTAAGCGTGCAGGCTGCCAGGAATACCTTTGAGAGATTATTTAATTAGGTTAGCCTTTGGACATACGTGTAAGAAACTGTATGGACTTGGGACTAGATTTGCAAGAAGAAAGGTATCTAATCACCAGCGTTCATGGTCTCTGCTTCCTACACAATATGCCCATCCTCCTCAACCTGTTGCCATGGCTACTCTGCCATGGTGGCAGTGTGAATCAAAATAAATGCTCCCCTTAAGTTGCTTCTGTCAGAGTTCTTTATGACAGCAAAGAGGAAAGGAACCAGCGGAGGAAACCATGATTTTCTGCCCAAGTCTAGTGTGTGGCTTGGTCCTTGCATAAAAGAGGTCAGTGAGCATGTGGTGAGAGCATTCATGCAGAGAGGTTCATTCACTACAGGTGACTATGATGTCACCACTCCTCGGGGACTCTTATGATGCAGTTGAGGTTGGATTAAGACTCATACCCAAAACACTCGATTTTTGGGCTAGAGAGAATAAGTACAAAAATAAGCACTTTAAAAAGGAAATTGTCAATCCAGGCTGCTTGACCAGGGAGTTTTTACACACAGTTAGCTGTAAAGAAAAGAGACTCAATAGTTGGATAAAGAAAAAGAATTTTGATGGAGCAGATTTTAACTGATATCATCAAAGATGTGCAGAGGGGAAGTCACAAAACCTAGTTAACAGTGGAAGTAGCATAGAGATGCCATAACAAAAATAATTAAAGAAAGAAAGAGTGGCATAAAGGGCTTACTTTACTTACGTTTTGTGACTATTACAAAATGCCTAACAAAAACAACTGAAGGGAAACCAGAGTGAGGACTCAGAGGTTGAGAATCCAACTGTGTTTGGTTATCAGCATCCCCGTGTATCTCATAGCCACCGGGTCCAGGAAACCTAACCCTTTTGTAGGCCTCTATGAGCATCCATACACATCTAGCACACCACACACACACACACACACACACACACACACACACACACACACTATAATAATAATGCTAGAAATTCTAAAGAAACAGAAAACTGAACTGAGAGAAGCTTTGTTTGGCTGTCAGTTTCAAATGGTTCGGTATATTGCCTCTTAGTCCCGTGAGCATCATGGTTTAGGAAGCATGCTGCAAAGCGAGTTTGTTCCTGTCATAGCTAGCCAGAGAGTATATAACAGTGGGGCTGGGCTATGATCAAGAAAAGAAGTAAAATGAAAAATAGAAGAGACTCTAGCAATTAGCTTGGAACGAGAGTTATTAAGGAGGTTCGGGAAAAGAATTTTTAAAAGACAGGGCTATCTTGTGTGTAAATCTATGTCTACAAGAACCAGAACACTATTTAGTTAAGTTAAATGCTGATATTTTAATACCCCATTCTTTATTGATTGCAAGTAATTTTTAGGATCAGCAAGGTTTACATGGGCAATAATGAATGGGAACATCGTACTTTCAAATTAATGTTCACAGGAAAATCGAGAATTAATACATTCACATTTACTTCTGAGGTTGTTACAAAAGAAAATTTATATAGTGTAAATTAAATGTGGAAGAAAATTGCTTTCTCACAGGTTGGGTTTTTTTTTTTTCCTTCCTTAGCTACCCAGGTACTTGTTTCTTTCTGTAATCTGTTAGGATTTTAAGTACATATTCCCTGGACTTCTCTATCTTAACTAAAGTGAAAGCAAGAAAGGAATAAAACACTAATATTGTTATGGGACCTCTCCATAGGATTTAAGACTTAGTCTTTGAATTTTATCTTAAGATGTTTGGAAGTGTTGTGAAAGCTCAGCTGAATGACAGCATGATGAACACCCTGAGTACACGATTAGAGACAAAAAGCAAAATTATTTAGAATTTCACATCCATTTAAGGCTGTGTTTCCTTTGTGGATTCTATTCTTATCTATCAGTCTGGGTTCTCCGCTGTACTTAAGTTTCCTAAATACCACCCTGCTACTTCGTTGTCTCTGTTGTATTCTTTCTTCCTTCACTACGTGTTCACCGTGTAATCTTTTCTGCTCCTTTGATCTCTTGCATAAAAAGGGGAAAACTTATAACTGATTCTAAATTGATCGTAAAGGATATTCTAGTTACAATTTTATCCATAAATGATGAAACCGTGCTGATTCTTTTCACCCAGTGTCCAGTGTTTACATTGTATATTTCTGTTACTTGAAGATTTTTTTAACAATGTTAGTTGTAGTATTAGTATGAAAGTCATACTATTCTGATTCTCTCTGTGGCTTAGAAAAAATCTAGACTTCAAATGATTTTCATGATACTAGAAATACCCTCCTACTAAAATTTATGAAACTTACAGGTCACTAGAATGCTGTGATCATTTGCTATGATTTTTAGAATTCTCCAAAAATATTAAAATGAATATCCAAGCTTTAATTTCTCAGGACAGTTATATTAATGACCAGTTATTCTAAGTGTATCTTTTGCTATGTTAATTATTTCTGTTTTAATAACGCTGGATTTGGTAGCACACCACTGAAAAAGATCAAGCAAATGAATAATGAATTGTTCTTTCAAAAGTATTTAAGTCACTACCTTAATATGAAAATCATACAAGCTCATTATGAGAACGTAACTCGAGTTTTAGGATAATTATGGTTGGGCACTAAGGTACTTTTCTCAAAAACACTAAATAAATGTTAATAAATTCTTATAATAAAGTGTTTTAAAAATGAAAGTGTATGCTTTGATTAGATAGGAAGAAACTACTGATGATAAATAATTATAGTAAACCCATGGAATTCACCAGGTGTCTATCTGGAGATCTTCAGGAACCTGAACTTCGAGAAATTTTTCTTTCAGCAGTATCTGGTGAGGGTGTTCAGTTTTTCTTCCAAGAACAGTTTTCCCTCGCTAGGAGGGTACCATGGTTCTATACAAAGTGTAACACAGCAACAGCTTTACAATATTCTATAGAACTTTCCACATTGTTCATCTCTGTCTTTAAAAAATGATAGCTTTAACTGTGTCACTGAGTCCACAGAGGATAGACAGGCAGTGACAGCAAATGCAGATTTAGGTCGTCTGTGTAAGAGGCAGACTAGACGGTCCAGCCTCAGCATGCTTGGATGTTTTACAGCTAAATGAATTCTACAAGAATCCTATATGGCCTAGGAACTTTGGAATCATGCAGATAATGAATGGGTCCTCAACAACTAGGAATTTTAAGGCTCCGGTCTACCATGCTTGGATGCTTCATGCCTGGAGAAATTCTACAGGAATATGACACAGTAACTTTAGAATCATGCAGATAATGGAGTGTGTTCTCAACAGGTAGGATTTTTAAGGCTCTGGTTTACTAGATCTTACAAGCGTGCAACTATTGGGAATATCCAATGCCACCAAGGAAGTTCCATGTGCTGTCTGTGTTGATATAGTATATAGAGTTAAGAGCCTTCATTACCTTGTATATTCTCCCTTTTAAGTATAAATATCAACTGTCATTCCTAAACTGTCTCGGAGGTCTTAGTGAAAATCTTCTGACTTGTCTTGAAGAATACAGGGGAAGGCAGTGACATAAGAGCTCAAAGGCCTTGTGGAAAGGCAATAGAGGATTGGCATTTTGTTTCCATAACTACCAGTCACTGACTAGTTTTGCCCTAAGGTTCGCCTTTGATGCCTTAATCCTTCCAGATAGAAATCCTCTGTCTAGATTCAGATTTCAGCTGGTCTGGAATCACATCCAACTGTGACTAGCAGCATGTAGGCTTTTTTTCCCTTTTCCTTTCTATTTTTTTAAGGTATTGTCATTTAGTTATTTCAATCCACATAAAACCTGTTTAGCAAGTAGCTAGGCGTTTGAATAACACAAAATTCCTTTGCACAGTATATAAATTCTTACACTTAGGATGCTAACACTTGCATTGCTGCAAAAGCTGCCACCTTGACATCCTCCACTGCTGGTGCTACTGCACATTCTCAAGTGACAAACTAAGGAGCACAGCGAATGTTCCGATGTGCTGACATGAGGAAAATCTGTTGTATCACAGAGAGATTAAATTAAATTCATAGATAGATTATGTCTGCAAAAACATTGGGGGAAAAAGCACAAATGGCAGTCTTTTGTGTTTCTTTTCCCTACAGACCAATCCTGAAATGGACATTTAAGAACATTAATTTATAATAAAACCATACAAAATTTATTATTTCTCCAAAGCACATTTTCATTGAGAAGCTTCTCTTTATCAGTGGGCTTAGAATTTCTACCATCAATAGCTGTGATAACTTCTCTAAAATATCTTGGAGAACAATTAGGACTATGGTTTTCAATTTCAAGAAACTGTTTGAAAACCTTTCTTTAAAAAAAGAAAGAAAGAAAGAAAGAAAGAAAGAAAGAAAGAAAGAAAGAAAGAAAGAAAGAAAGAAAAAGAAAAGGGAACTGCAAGCCCGGCAGTGGTGACTCATGCCTTTGATCTCAGCATGCAAAAGGCAGAGGCAAGAGAATTTCTGTGAGTTCGCAGCCTGGTCTACAAGAGCTAGTTCCAGAACAAGTTCCAAAGCTTAAGAAAGAAAGAAAGAAAGAAAGAAAGAAAGAAAGAAAGAAAGAAAGAAAGAAAGAAAGAAAGAAAGAAAGAAAGAAAGAAAGAAAAAAGAAACTGCATTGCAGCTCAGTCTCCCGAGTTAATGTGGGGTGGGCATTGGATGGTGAAAGTCAAGAGGCCAGGAAATTCCTACTCACTTGGTCTGAGACTGAGTATCAGAACCCGAATTCTGTTTTCTGTCAAATAGGAAAATATTTTCTGTGAATAAAAATTATTGAACTTGAATTCCAGTGATATTCTATGTTAGAACCATCTCTCCAAGACTTTGTTCTTTTTTTTAAATCTTTATTTTTGTCACTTAGCCCAGACCGGCTTGAACTTGCTATGTTTCCAATGATCTTGAATCCTGATCCACTTGCTTCCACCTCTCAGATGCTAGGATTGTAGGCCTGAGGCAGCATGCTTGATTTTTGTGGTAGTAGATACTGAACCAACCCAGAGCTCCACCAATGCTAGACTAACACTCTCTGACTGAGCTTCACCTCACCCATCTGCTCTCCAACCAGATGAAAATATGCTGAACTTCTGCTATCTCGGGTTGCCTGCTGATTCAACAGCAGTATATATTTTGCTTATTCTATGCATTTCTTTTTTAAATGTTAATGAAAGAAAAAGCAGCCATACTCAGACTTCTTGAGATGCCATTATTTAATATATTATTTTCACAATGATTTCTGACAATAATACCAGAATCTTGTTTGGGCTAATTCAACATCTCACATAAAATTATCAATGATAAAGGTATTCTTTATCATACTAAGTAAAAAGATAGATAGATAGATAGATAGATAGATAGATAGATAGATAGATAGATAGATATAGATACATCCTAATGGCCTCAGCTATTAACCACTATCCCTACTAAACTTGCCTTTGATATCAGAAACCCTAAATAAAAAAACTACTTTTTCAAAAATAATGTCTGCCTCAATGGCTCTGGTACCCTGCCCTCCTGGTCTAACACTGTTTTTTTTTTAAATTATGACATAAGCAGAGATATGAAGTGCCTCTAGTTCTTCACATCGCACACACATCATATCACATACAACATACCACATACAAACATACACTTTTTTTCTTATACATACTTTTATTCTTGTATACATGCAGCTGAATCAGCTGCTGTAAACTCCTTACTGCCTTGTTATCTTCCATTTTCCAATGACTACAATGTCTTAATGTAGGTTTAGCATGAATATGTGGCATCTAAAGACTTGTGTGTGCCCATTCAAAACCCTGTCAAGCCCCTCTTTTCTTTTATGTGCTGGTTGTATCTTTCAGTTGTCTACTGAAGCATCTCAACCCAGATTAACAGGTTTTCAACTCAAATTATTTATCTTAACCTGTCATGCTCAGTGTTCCTATCAGCTTTTCCTGATCTTATCCTATAGTCTCTATTCATTAATCCCTTTTAATCTGATGTCATATCCTCTGCTCTGATAATGTAAAAGCCCCACACTCTAATCTTTCAGCACAAGACACTGGGCTCTTGGTAAACCACCATGGACATGACATGGGCCTAATACTGAACTATTTTCTATGCATACTATTTATTTTTTTATTTATTATATTTTGCAAATATTTATGTTTCACCTGCAAGGTGCCACAAATCGTATGAATATTTTTATGTATTTTACTGCCTTCCCTAATTCTGCACCAGCTTAGAAGGTCATTACCATTATCTAGAGTCCAGAGGCTTTCACATAGAGCATCTACCCCTGGAATTGTCATTGAGTCACCCATTGTACATGTGTGCTTCCAGAAGATATAGCACATTTTATCATTTCAAATACTGTAAAAATTTCGATGATAAGTTATACCATATTTTATCACAGACATTTGGCCTCTGCTTCAACTTGTTCTCAGATTCTAAATCTTGGAGGTAAGAGGCTGGATTTTGTTCATGCTTATAATTTCCCCCCAACACAGCAGTTAATGCATGGTAGATGCCAACGAAATCTAGAGTATTTGATTTAAATTGTGTAAACTAGACCACATTCTCTCTATCATACTAAGCTAAGGCTGTTCCATTCATCCAGCGAAGCAATTACAAGAGTTTACGTATCAGCTTAAGTTTCTTGAAGAAAGATTCAAGCTGTCCTGGCTCTCCTGAGATGACAGGCTCTGGTCACACTGCCCAGCTCCTCCCATGTCACTAAGAGATTTTGTCTTTGTTCCATTAGAAAATCTGTTTTGAAAATAACACATCTAAGGATTAGTTTCCCTGGTTAGATTATATGCAGTATGTTCATTTGACTACAATTGATTTTTTTCTCCTTTATCATTAGGTAAATGTTTTCTTTTCCAATTCTATGTTCTGTCTTTTTGGTTTTCATATACTTAAATAATTTGCTTAGAGTAAGACCTTTCCTTCCTCTTTTTAATGCAATACACTGTGTCATCTGTTAACTCTAACTGGGTTTCTGTCCTAAGTACCAATGACAGTTTTTAATAATATAGTAAAAGCAAGATGTTTGCTTAATAAATGACATTAGAAATCTATGGAATGGCAAATAGTACATGAGGATTTTTCAAATATTAAAAACTTGTATATACTCTGCACATGATCTGTCTTTCTATAATTTATGAAATGATTATAGTATCTTTATTATATTTTCATCTATCCTTATATATCTTCATATATGCCCACTGATCTATAGCTATATCTATATATAGATAAACATTTTTGGTTATGGATATATATTTAATCTCCTTTTCACAAGTGCATTCTTACGGTTCAGGTGTTAGATTATAAACCCATAAAAGCTGCAGTGTATGTGTAACAAAATCCAGCAGGGATTCTTAAGAACGGCAAGAGGCCAAGATTTTTAGCCCTGTGCTCTTCTCCATGTGGCTTCTGTCTTCATGGTCACAAGAAGACTCCCTTTCCTCCTGCCATTATGCCATGGTCCAGGCAGAAGGCAAAGGGAAGTGAGTGAGAAAAGATCAAGCACAATTGAGAGCTGGGCAATTGACTCTGCCTCCTTTACTAAGGAACTTCCTCAGAAGCTGTAGTGAGGAGCTGCTAAGGCTGTGTTCCTACCGCCCCACTCCTGGCTGCCTGGCTAGCTTATGCCCCGAAATAACAACACACAAACTGTATTCATTTAAACACTGCCTGGCCCATTAGTTTCAGCCTCTTATTGGTTAATTCTCACATCTTCCTTTAACCCATAATTAGTAATCTGTGTAGCACTAGGAGGTGGTCGCTTATCTTAACCTGCGTCTCTCTTGGAGAGGAGAAGCATAGCGACTGACTATGGAGACTGCCTGAAGCGTCTGCCTTCTTTCTCCCAGAATTCTGTTCTGTCTACTCTGCCTACCTAATTTTCTGTCCTATTAAAGGGGCCAAGGCAGTTTCTTTATTAGCCAATGAAAGTAACACATAGACACTCCTCCATCATTTCCCCTTTTTCTGTTTAAAAAAAGAAAGGCTTTTACTCTAACATAGTAAAATTACATAGAACAAAAACAGTTATCAAGCAAGAATTACAGTTACAATATTTAGATCTATTTTTTCTTTTATCATAACTAAGGAAAACTATAACTATTGAACCATTCTTCAACTCCATCAAAAACTCCAGAAGAATATAATACTGGCCTGCATTGCACACACTGTGTGAACACAGCTGTCATATTTGCAGTTTATAGATGATTATCTTATTGAGTCACTGTGTCCCAATAAACTAAAGTAGTGAAAAGGGGGAAATAGATCATGTGATAGGCACCCAGCAGTGTATGTACCAACTGTTTACCAAATTAGCTAGTACTGATATGCTGGGTCCTAGAGTTTTATGGGAAAAAAAAACCATATGTATAAGGTGAGATACTTTAGTGACAAGAGGTATTATTGTTTTGATCAATATTTAAACACGCACACAGCCCCCACATGCACACCTACTAATGTGATTGAAGTTCAGAAGGTTTTAGAGGATTTAGTTTTAATAATCTTAGTCACACTTAGAAAACAGTTAGACTCCGAGTATGTTCATAATGCAGTGGTTCCTCCCTACAGAAGTCCTTACAGAAGATGTGCCTATGCGTATCCTGTTGGAGCACAAGTGAGCAGCAGGACACACACTGGGCAGTTGGAAGTAGTGAAGCTTTTGCAGTATTTGTAAGGAGAAATACAAGTGTACTGTAAGGGTGATTGGGGTAAAAAGTTTTGGGACCTGAACTTTAAACAAGGGATGACAGAAAAAGGTTTTCGTTTGTAGTATTTGTATTAAATATTACTGGAAGACTAAAAGTCTTAGCGTTTTTCTCTAACTATCCAGACCCTGAGAGACATATTTTGTAGGTCTTCCATGTTTCTCAGAGAAATCTGGATTGTGAGCAGAAACAGGAGCAAAAGAGAAATTTGTGGAGGGCACAAATGAATGCTCCAACCTCCCGCCCCCCGAAATACGGGGTTCCTATTACACAACCTGCCCCCACCCTCTGAAATTCAGGGTTCCTATTACATTCTAGCTTCCAAGAGCTATACCTGTGCTCTGTTATTTTATTCCCACAGAACCCACAAGTTGTTCCCTCCAGAAATTTGAGAGTTAGAAAGCTTAAGGAAATTTCCCAGGAACCCATGATCCAGTTTCAGCTGTCAAACTACAGAACCTCATTTTTTCTAACATTTTTTCAAGGAGAATATTTGTAATCAGTCATATCCTAGCTGATTCTCATTTGGGCAAGAG
The DNA here is from genome assembly GCF_903992535.2 of Arvicola amphibius. NCBI lineage: Eukaryota > Metazoa > Chordata > Mammalia > Rodentia > Cricetidae > Arvicola > Arvicola amphibius. The sequence continues at coordinate 163,363,726 of NC_052048.2, forward strand.
ATAAGGACCAGAAAGTCATATGTATTACCTGTGATGAGTGCTATTCTACCCTGGAAGAAGAAAGACAAGACCCTATGTCAAATGAGACCCTGCCTGACCAAGCCTGCAGTTGTGTCCTGAGCCTTCCTTTATCTATAACATCAATGAGCCAAAAATTTTACAGTTTACACTGTATTTATTGCATTCTTTCAAGTACTTATTGAGACCAAAATTAAAATATGCTTAGTTTGTCTTCTTCATTATACTTAAGGGTTGAGTCCTGGAAATGCAGGGATATGACAGGCTCTACGTCAAATTGGGAAAACAGCATAAACCAAAACATTAATATATACGTCTTATAAGTGCTGATCAAATCAGCCATCTATTTCATCACATTCAAATATTTTTATATCTATATTGCTTTTTTAAATGCTGACATTTAGTTGTCTACTCTCGTATGTAGTTTTACTTTATTTTAATTTATTTTTAATATTCATTTGACCTTTTTACTTGAAAATCACTAGACAAGGACTTTTAAAGTTAAAACAAAGCAGATATGTGATGATGAAGTAACAGGGAACAGGGAAGTATTTGTTGCGTGTTTTCTTGCTTTCTCTCTCTACACTGTTCTAATTTCATAGAACAAACACAAACTCAACACTTCTCTCAATTTGCTTTCAGGCACCATTTTTGAAACATTTTTTTTGACATCAAACTCAATGCATGACATACAGGAATAAACAATCATAAATGTATACATAACTCTTGGGAACTTTCTAATTAGGATGACCTTAGTCTTGGGGAGCAAGAGAACATGCTAAAGGCAAGGTGCATTATATTCGCGTTTCTCATGGAGCACTCACAATTGCTCAGTTCTGGACTATACTCTTCCATCACTAAAAGATCAAAATGCATTCATTCATGCCATAGTGGTACAGATTTTAGAAGAAGCACCTATTCTAGAGCAAGTTGAATTTGAACAATGTATTTAAAGAGCTAAATAAGAAAGAGTAAAGTAAGCACTAATCTATGTGGTGTGATTTACCATTCCCATTCAATAATTTCCAAAACTACTAGACTAAGGCATGGTTATCTCTCTCTCTCTGTCTCTGTCTCTCTGTCTCTGTCTCTCTCTCACACACACACACATCTTCACATCTTTTGTTTGCTTTTACCATAATACAATTATTTACTGAAATGAAAGTTCAAGAATATTGTAGAAATAAATTAGAAAGTCTGTCTTCTCTGTAGAACTTCATATAATAAAAAAAATGATGATCTTGTTCCAATAGGAAAACAACATACAAAAGCAAAACATCCTAATGGTTTCCTGAACAATGCACATTTCCATGTATGCATATTACTTCCCTAGCAGCCCATCAGAGGAACGTGACTACAGCGTCTCTGTGTTAGACGTTGCTAGGCAGATACCAGGTACCAAGGGGAATTCAAAGTGTGCTTCTCCTCAGGGAGTTGACACTCTGGCTAGATAAAATTCAAGATAATAACCATTCTTTTAAGCCATTTTAAACAAAACTTATAGTTAAATGTATTAAAAAATCTTGACAGTTATGGCTTTTAAAAAATTGTTCTGTGGAGTAAATTGGGTTCCTCTTCTCTGTATTTAGTGAGTCAGCCATCACTTATAGGCTGAACAGTAGAAAGTTTTCAGAATTCTGTCCCCTGGTGTTCTGTTTGGGGTCTTCTAAAATTCCTTTGACAGAATTCCAGGATATGGTTATTGAAGTGATAAAGCACATTTGAGGGAAACAACTCCAGTGTCGGACATGCTGAAAGGGGCGATCATCAAAGTCTTTACCCAGACAGAAAAGCAGAGGAGAGCCAGGCAGTGGTGGTGCAGGCCTCTAATCCCAGCACTCAAGAGGCAGAGGCAGGCGGATCTCCATGACTTCAAGGCCAGGCTGGTCTACAGAGTGAGTTCCAGGACAGCTAGAATTACACAGAAAAACCATCTCTCGAAAAGCAAAACAAACAAACAAACAAACAAAAACAAAAAAGAAAGGAAGGAAGGAAGGAAGGAAGGAAGGAAGGAAGGAAGGAAGGAAGGAAGGAAGGAAGGGAGGGAGGAAAAGAAAAGGAGAGGAGAAGAAATGATAAAACATACTTTAATGATGTTTTTAAATTAAAGGAGATTAGCTCCTTGGTTTTAACATTAGAAAACTTGGCTGGACCTTCAAGAAAGTTGCTATATATTTTGAAGAATATTTGCAGCTCTTATAAGCTTTGTGTTTAAATGGTATCTTTTCTTTTAAGATGTATTTATTTCTGTGTGTGTGTATGTGTGCACATGCCTGTGTGTACACATGCTCCATATATGCAGGTTCCCAGAGAGGCCAGAAGACCCTCTGTAGTTGGAGTTACGAGTATTTGTGAGGCGCATGGTGTTTGTCTTACATACTGAACTTAGAACTTTGGAAAGAGCAAGTGCTCTTTATTGTTGAGATATCTCTGCAGCCCCTAAAAGTTGTTTTAAATATGCAAATTTCCTCACTTTTTTATGCCAAAGCCTTATGGTTTTGCAAAATAATTCAGGACATATAAAATATTATAAAGAATTAAATTTTATGTGGTGACCTATATGTATAATCTCTATAATCAATATGGGTCAGTCTGGGCTGTAGTTCTAGACAAGCTGAACTACATTGTGATAACATACTCAGAAAGAGGGGAGATGGATGGAAACTTGACATTCCCCCAAATTTCAACTTTTATTTATCATTCCAATAGATTACTATCCCTTTAATATGTTTTACAATGATAATGCTTGGATGTGTATTGTAGTCTTGTGGCATCCTCCTGGCAGTATAAAAATGAGTGAAATTTTGTTTTAAAACTTGTCTTGGCAAAGGATATTGATCTGGTAGTACATGATCCTAGAGAAGCTAAGTAACAAGTTGAACCCTAAGGAAAACATGCATAGATCTACCTGGTAAGAGGAAACAGACAAGATTTCCTGACAAAATTGGGAGCATGGGGGTGGGGGAAGTAGAGATGGCAAAAGGGGAAGATGAGGGAAGAAGGGAAGGGGTAAAAGGACTTGAGGGAATGGGATAGTCGAGATAGAGGAAGGACAAAGATGAGAGCAAGGAAAGAGATACTTTGGTTGAGGGAGCCCTTATGTGGCTTGCAAGAAACCTGACACTAGAGAAATACCCAGGAACCCACAGGAATGACCCCAGTTAAGACCCTAAGCAATAGAGCAGTGGGGGCCCAAAATGGCCTTGCCCTGTAGTCAGACTGATGAATATCTTAAATATCCCCATAGAACTTTCATCCAGCAACTGATGGAAACAGAGGCAGAAACCTGCATTGGAACACTGGACTGAGTTGGGAAGAGTGAGAAATTGTGCAAAGAGGTCGAGATCATGATGGGTACACCCACTGAAACAGTTTATCTGAGCTAATGGGAGCTCACCAACTCCAGCCAGACTGGGAAGGAAATAGCATAGGTCCAAACTAGCCCTCTGAATGTGGGTGAAAGTTTATTGACTGGGGCAGACTGAGGAGCCACCAGTGGCTCCAGAATTTATTCCTACTGCTTGTATTTGCTTTTTTGGAACCCATTCTCTTTGGGTGGATACCTTGATCAGCCTAGAAATAGTAGGGAGAGCCTCGGACCTTCCCCAAAGCATTGTGACTCACCCTCTCTGAGGAGTGGAGGGGGGTGGCAAGGAGAGTATTATGCGTAGTTAAGGGGAGAAGGGAAGGGAGTGGGAACTGGAATTGTTATGTAAAATGAAAAAGGATTGCTTTCTTTTTAAAACATATAAATAAATTTAAGAAACTTCTCTTGAATGTGAAATTCCCTTCAAGGCAGCAGCTTAGTGCAGGGTCATTGAAGTGTCTGGGCATGTGTTAGCCTCTTGGCATAATTCCAATCATGTCCTGAGGGGTAAGCAAGACTCCAGACACTAATAGTGGAGTGGCCTAGGGTTAGGGTAGGGCTCCTTCACTAACTGACTGCATGACACATTTCCTTTTCCTTTCAATAATTAACATTTGACTCAGTCTCTAACTCTAAAAAGATTATTGATTGTATGCTTTATTTTTAGCACAATAAGATGCTGGCTTATGGTATTAAAAAACTTTTCAATATGTCAAAAGTTTTAAATATGCTAATGAGCTAACCGTTTTTTTCCTCTTAAGAACACAAAGCAACACGACTAATTTCAGATTTAGAAATTTCAGATTAACTTGCTCTTGCTAAAGTACTCTGTTGCTAAATGAAATGTGTTGTTTAAGTGTTACACAATGTACACTATCAGCCATCTGAATATAGTTTCAGCCCATTATGTTCTGCATGCCCCATGACATACCAACTTATCTGCCTTGAGTGCTTCTCTGTGTGCTCAATTATATAGGTAGGGATTTTAATGAAGAAAAATAAAATAAGGAATATTTAGAAATATAATTATGTAGAGGTCAGAACTGTGAAAATTGCTTTTCTCACAATTACTATAACTTAGCTTTATTGCCTAAATTATATAGTAATAAAAATTATTTTTGTACTCCAAGTAAGTAGCCTTGGTTCTTGGTAAGAAATTGCAATATTTTCTCTTAGGAGAAATCAGCTCCCTGATAGGTGGTAGTGATTTATTGAACACTGTTTTCCTAGAAGATCTGTGGTTAATTTAGTAACTGTGACAAGAAAGAAATAAGAAGCAAACAAACAAACCTCGATGGTGTTTTTCTAAGGCCTGTTGTGCATCACAGGAAAAAAACACAGAGCACTGACTGAATGGATACCTAAGTCTTTCTGTCTCTCCCTCAGCCAGCATCCTCTGATGCAGTTTCTAAACAGACACGGAACTGCACTAAAGCCAACAGCTTCCAGTAACTTGTGTAGTAGGTGCTAAAATCTTCTATGAGCTATTATTAAAAATAAAATATCTCACTGGGGATACAATTGTTTAATAGTCACCTCTTCAGAGGTTAATAGAACATAAATAGACTTGCTTTGTTTCTCCAGTTCATTAGTAAACATGTTCTCATTCATTTTTCAGGAAATAAATAACTTCCTTAGACAGCTCTACCTTCATGCCCTATTCATGACAGACGATTAAAGGGAGGCAGTTCTGTTGACAGATGACATAGGTATCTGATAGCCCACAAGCTAGAGTCCAGCTCAGTGGTTTAAACAAATGAGTTGGGCGATTGCACAGAAGTGATAAACTGACTTCCTTGATGATCCAGAGTACATATCTGAGGGCACAGGAAAGCAAAGCAGAGCCTTAAAACGATTAAACTTCTGCCTATTAAATTTTGAATGTGTTTGTTAAAATGTTAATGGAATTTCTCTTTTCAAAGACAACTATTCAAAAGCCTCCCCAGTGGCCTGTTACAGGTGTTTTCCTGATGATCTAAAGACTTTTTTTTCTAACCGCCAATAATCTATTTGTTGTAGAATCTCTAGTTACAGGTCCAGTAAAATTTTCCAAAAATAATTTTATTATTCCCTTAAGTATTTTTCCATATAAATAAATGCATCCTATTCTGAGGATAATATGATGAAGGAGAAAAAAAATCACTAAAGATGCAAAGATTGTAACTGATAGTACTGTGCTTATTCTTGGATAATATTAACTAAATGAACAGTGAGTATGACTTAAGTATCGCCTCTTACCAGTTTTCAAAAGCCAGGAAACTTGTAAGATGTGAGATACTTCCAAATATTAACTGAATGCAGTACTATAGGGAGCACCCAAATACCCGTTCAGATTAGTGAGATGTTATCCGTCCTGCAGCTGCCTCAAATTAAGAACAGGTGTAGAAGACAGATTATGCAAATACTCATATTAATGTAATTGTCAAATTGGTGTGTTTACCATTGTGCTTTTAAAGAGTAGACTGTATTCCTATTTTAAATGTAAATTAGCTTCATTCTTGAGAGCAGCTATCGAGTAATGAAACTTGGTCCTGGCTTAGAAATGTATAATTTCTAGGAGACTGTGTAACACGGTTCTAATATTTGACCTTTTCCACAGTAAACTCTTTCATATACTAAAAGCAACAACTCTGTCTTCTCTCAGTACACACATAGTCATAACGGATCCATGCAAATTTAAGATGATCTGTTCTGTGCCGCAGTTCTCTGTATCGTACATAGAATGTGGTGACTTCTTTAAGTGCTTTTGTTTTGTCTCTTTTGTCTTTTCTAAAATATAATTCTTAAGAAATGCAGTCTTTGGAGAAAGGGCATTGCACTGATCAGACTAAGTTTGAATCATGGCATTCCATTCCTTTGATCATAGTGACATCCTTAACTATTAATTTTGATGCTGTAAACCATGTTTTGTGAATATAGAGCAGCCATTTCCTGTTGACTCACCCACATGCCTGTGTGATGAATTTATACTGCCCAATTTTTACTCAGTTTAGACACTACTCTCAAAGGGGTGTCTCTCTCAGACTCATTCTGGTCTTTTGGGCTCCTTCAGTGATGAACACTGACTCATTATTTCCAAATGGAATGACTAGCACTGGTGATAATCAGGACAGATGCGCCTAGCACTAAAGTTCTGTGTCTTGCATCCCGTGTGTCCCCAATTTTCTTTAATCCGTTTTTTTTTCCTCTAATGGAATGATGATCTTGAAGCATTCGTGTCTTCTCATTTGTTTGCTAATACATATTCAGAGCTCACTGTGTTTACCTGGCCGTGTGCTTTATTATGCTTTTTCCTTTCACACAACAAGATGCTGAAGCGAAGAAAGGCTAAATTGCATTACCTAGGGTCATGTAGCTGACGTTTGAGTTGGGTTGTAAATTCAAGCCTGTCTACTTCAAACCATGCGCCTCTTAACCTTTCATCGCTGATCATAACAGCTTCTTTACTGCCAGTCACAGTTTTCATTTGGGGGGAAAACATACCAAGTAAGGATGGCAAGGCACATATTAAAGATGACTAGCACATTTCCCAAGCATCCTCCCAAGCATTTTAGCTGTTTTAATTTGTAGTGTGGTTCTCAAGGGAAGTTTCACATCAACTGGGCCAAGGAGGGGGTCTCAGTGAACCCTCACTAGAAGAGGACAGTGGCTTAACAGGACTGTCCTTAATCTGTTGTTCCCTATGCTACATCAACCCATCGTGATGATGAGAACGTTGAGATACAATGGGACTTGGTAATAAAGAGAGATCTTTACCTAGGGATGTTGCCAGTCATCTTGACTATGAAAGAAATGAGTGGCAGAGACAGACATACTGAGTTTCTCTTAGGTTGAGAAGTTTTTATGTCAAATGGTAAGAGAGCATTTTTCTCTTGGAAAGAATGTTTCTCTTTTCTGAGTGATGGTGGTGCATGCCTTTAATCACAGCACTCAGGAGGCAGAGTCAGGCAGATCTCTTTGAGCTTGATGTCAACCTGGTCTACAGAGTGAGTTTCAGGATAGCCAGAGCTACACAGAGGAACCTTGTCTCAAAAAACTGAACAACAACAACAAAACTCCTTCTCATTAAGTCATCAGCTCCTTCCTCCATGTTTTTTGTTTGTTTTTCTCTAGCTCTCAAAAAATATGAAGGAGAAAAGACTGATAGGGACCAAATCATAGAGATCCCCACCACACAAACGTCTTTGTGTTCAACCTGAATTCCTCATTAGAGAGTCTGTCATTTACGATTATTGGCAAGGAAAGGGCTGTAGCTGAGACCAACAGCAGGTGAAAAGTAGTTGATCCACAGGCTGCTGCTTCCTTCCCTGCAGGGATCAGAAAGGGAACAGCATTGTCCTCCAGTAGCCCCATGCATTCCTGGGGGGAGACCATGATCTAAGTGCCCCCTCCTACAGAGTAAAGCAAGCAGTAAAAGAGGCACTGGCATGCTTTGGATGTTAGAACATTAATAGTATGAGACAGAATTTTGTTTTGAAGTCTAATTGATGTAGCAAAACGTCTTTATGGTTCTTTTGTTGAATCAAGTCCTATTCTTAAAATACAAGTTCGTGGAAATGACCATCAGATGGTGAAGGTAGGGCTCCCTCCAGTCTGGTCTCCCAAGAGTCTCCAGGGCCGATGCCACTGTGAAAGGACAATACCCTGGAGAGCAAAGCATCGAGCATCCCATATCATCCTTCTATTCCGTGCTATGGATGGTCCTGCCTACGTTAGTGGCAAATGCACTTCATAACTGTTTTGAATAAGAATATATTTCTGGTTTGCTGCTTAGGGTGTCTCCATAAGACTAACTGCTAAAGGAATAGGGGGAAAATCACATTTTTTTATACTTTTAAATTGTTCTTTAAGGGAAAAGTCTTTAAAACAAGTTGGAAGCTGCACAATAAATCAAGCCAATGATGTTCATTTATGTTGTATATTAAGTTATTTTCACATGTTTTTGTAGAAACTTTATATTGAGCTTCTAATATTATTATGTAAAGCAAAATTCTCACAGTTTCAAGGGGGATTTGTTTAAAATATTAAATATATACTCTCAGCCCTTTTTCATATGAGTCCTATATTCATACACTCTTGAACAACGAGTCAAGAGTGATATTACACAGAGTATCTCTATTTTAAAAACTCAGAATTGAGTCTTACTTAAAGATTGGAAGCTGATGGAATATGCTACGCCAGCTATCCCAGAAGCCATTTCAATAGAGTCTGTAACCTGGCGTTGGTTTTTAGAAATAATTGCATGCAAATGTGGTTGAGCATCTGTACCGTGTCTCTGAATCCTAACCAGGCATTTTCCATTAGATGTAGTCTGAAAATCACATTAAGAGAAATATATCATCTGTGAAATTATGTTCTGAATGCCCCAAATAGCAAAGGAAGGGACCATGTTCATTTAAATCTAGTTCAAAGTGTTCCCATTTATGTATCCCAAATTTCAAATGCTTCTTTCACCACCCCTGCCACTCAGTGCTAAGTTATAACACTGTGGGGAGGTCATGTTCATGTTTACCAGTTTGTCTTATCTACCGTATCACAAAATCTTCGTGAAAACCCCTTTTATGAGAACTCCTTTTATATATTGTATACAAATGTCCTTAAGAAATATCATATAATGTACAGTGAACATGTGTCAATAAAGTATAAATAAATGAAAAAATCTAAGTAAGTCTTAACATTTTTTAACTTTTGATAGAAAATACAAAATTTCAGCTTATTTTTGTTCCTCTAATGGTAATACAATTGTAATAATTAAAATTTTATTACTTGGTTCCCCAAAGTAGAATTCTATAAAAAGAAATTTGAAAGTTAATTGTGCGTGTGTGCATGCATGCACACACACATGTCTGCATATTGTAGTATAGATGTATGTGCATATGATATGTGTTTGTAAGTCTGGGTAATACATGCTTCTTCATATGGATGGAGCTCTGAGAGTAAATTTCAAGAGTCAACTTTTGTCTTCTATCTTGTTTTGAGATAGTATCTCTCTTTTCTTTCTTTTTATTGCAGCAGTATTACATGTACCCATTGGTGGTCTGTGAGTTTCTAGATAATTCTCATATTTCCACATCCATTAACACCATAGGAGTATAGGAAATCTCAGATGTATAGTACTGCATCTGAGTTTTTCCTGAGTTCAGGGGCTCTGACCTTAGATTGTCAGGCTGCTTGGTCAGTACTTTGTACACCAAGAGTTCCCCTAGACACTGAACCCAGTTTGAACATGTGATTTATTAACATACTTGTAGAGTTTGGGGAAGAGTGCTAAAGAAAAAAATAGATAGATAGATAGATAGATAGATAGATAGATAGATAGATAGATAGATAGAGAGATAGAGAGAGATGATAGATGATAGATAGATGATAGATAGATAGATAGATAGATAGTTGATAGATAGAGAGAGAGAGAGATAATGGATGGATAAATAAATAAATAAATAAATAAAAGCGCTTATAATTTCAGAATTGCACCAATAGGAGTCTCAATATTAGAGACGTGTTTAGACTTTATTTAATCTCTAACAATAAAACACATATTCATTTAGTAGCTGTCACAAAGTGCATAGTATAAAGGACTTAGCTTTACAGGGACACATTGAAGATATGCTTGCATTGCCTTCTGTTCCTTGCATTTCGATCCCCTGTCTTCAATGGAACTCTCTTGTCTGAACTTACTGGCCTCTGGAGCTCTCTGTGTATATAAGGAGCCGTCAAGCTCTTTCATGTTACTTCCATCCGGGTCCCTAAATGTCCACGGTTTCCACTTATGTCACACTCAGACTGTTTGGCACATCGTCTAGGAAATCTCTCTGCCTCCTACTTCCACATAAATTATTTCTGTTCTCTTCTTCATAGCTCCCTCTGCACATAAGCACACATAGTTAGCTCATGTGCTTCGTGGAGTTTGTTCCCACTTTTTCTATACAGATTTGGAGCAAGCATTCCTACTTGACTTTCTAGTTCTGTTCTTGGTAAATGATGCATAGTATCCATATGAGTGAGATGGCAATGTATCCATAAACATGTCGATTTTATCTAATCAAGATTTCCATATTTTAATTTTTTGTCTTCTGATCTCTCAATGTTTATAGGATATTGGCCTTTTTGTTTTACATAGTTAAAGTATTTTAGTATTTTTAACAATGCAGACAGACACACACACACACAAAGAGAGAGAGAAATTGTGTGTGTGTGTGTGTGTGGAGAGAGAGAGAGAGAGAGAGAGAGAGAGAGAGAGAGAGAGAGAGAGAGAGTGCAGAAAACCACAACAGTCCATAGCACTTTGCAGATTTATGTCTTGCCATAAGCACTGGTCGCCTGTGACCTTTGCTACCCTTCAGAATGCAGCCACACCACTCAAAGCGCCCTGTTTCTCCTCTGTTTTTACGGTAACTTCAGGTTGGTGGAACACTATTGATTTCCATCCCCAGAGAGTTACGTTGTCTATGGACTCAGGGAACAGGTGCCACTCTCCTCCTTCCAGGCAGCAGCTGATCACCTGCTTCCTCCTTGATTTCAGCCCCACCTGTGGAGACTGCCTTGCTCTGTGGGTGAGAGGTGTCCACATCCTTTCGGTTCTCAGCTCCTCTGCTGAGATTTCTAACAAGGGTACCAATTAGTGCCAGTTCCAATGGCAACTTTCAGAGTGAATAACAAGAGGATCAACTAAAAACAGAGTGAAAACCTGGCTGGTGCCATTGCATTCCGTCAACTTTGCTAACTCCTCAGAGATCTCATACTCTCAAATCTATAAAATTAACTCATGTTAGTGGGCTTAATTGAGTAATATGGAATACTTCAACATTTTCAAACCTTTCAAACACCTATGGAACCACATAAAGTGTTGAATACCACTCAACATTTTTTTTTAATTTAATGTTTACTTTGTCTTTTGTGTTCCATCTCCTCTTTAAAAAATAGAGGAAATCTGTTAGACTTTAATCTCAGTGCTTGGGGCACAGAAATAGGTGAATCTGTGTGAGTTCTGAGCAACCTGGAACTGCCACCACGCATGCCAAAGCAAGCTGCTTTGTGAAAGTCTCATACAGGAGCAACAAAACAAAAGCAAACAGACAATAAACATCAAGAAAAAGAAAGAAAGAAACTCTTCTTAGCCAGCAAGATAGTTGCTCAATGAATGGATAAAGGAACCTGCTACCAAACCTAATGGCCCCTGTTCAATCACCAGGACCCACATAGTCGGAGAGAGCTAGCATTTGTGGTTGTCTTCTGACTCCACATACTCACTCTAGGGTGCATACATGCACACACACACACACACACACACACACACACACACACACACACACACACGACAAATCTATAATAATAAATGCAATTAAATGTTAAGATTTTCCTTTTGTAATATATTTAACAAGGGACACCATTGTAGATCGAAGGGTATGTGGCTTGCCTGATGTTTACCTTTCTCCTTTGGGCGTAGAGTCCCTTACTGTACCAAAAGATGTTAGAATGCATTGATAAAATCTCTATGTAGGCACCATCTCTACTTCTCCTAGTGTAGTGATTGCTTAGGTATTGTCTTTGGCAGCGGGGCCTTTTTGTCAGTTTGTGCAGAGCAGTGTATAGTCTTATTAGTGGTCTGGGTTGTTTGGGGGTACCTATGGGATCCCTTTGGCTAATAACTCAATTAGGTGTAACTCAATTCCAATACTGTAAGCTTAATTTGATGATAAGAAATGGCCAGTTGGGGCTCTGATTGCCTCCTTATTTGGTGATTTTATTTAGGTGACCTTCATATATGCATATACTTAGGAAACACCTACTGAATTAGGTTTTATAATACTAAGTTTAGTTGTTTCTCCTGCATGCCCTCATTCATGTCTCTCTTGTTCCCTTCCCAACTTGATCCTCCCATTCAGTCGTTCTCCCATCACAACCATTCTTTTTACCTTTCCTAAGTTGAGCTCTGTCCCCTCTCTAGCCCCTTAATCTACACCTAACCTCTCTGACTCTATGGATTACAGCTTGATTATCTTTAACCTAACAGCAAATGTCCACATATAAGCAGATTCATGCAATATGTTTTTTTTCTCTTTCTGGGTATGGAATGCCTTGCTCAGAATGATTTTTCTAGTTCCATCAATTTATCTCCAAATATCATGATGTCATAGTTTACTGGCAAGCAATACTCTATTGGCTGAATATTACATGTTTTCTATATTCTGTTGAGGTGGTTTCTCATTTCTAACAATTATAGATAGAGAAACAACAAACATGGTTGAACAGTGTCTATGGTAGGATGAAGCATTCTTTGGTTATATGCCCAAGTGTGGTATAGCTGAATCTTGAGGTAGATCGATTCCCATCTTCCAGATGAACTGTCACACTGATCCCATAGTTAGGCTGTTGCCATTTTGGACTGGCAACCCTACTCCTCTGAGGATTCCTGTTAATTGTGCTTTCTCTTTTTCTATGTAAAAGTTTCATGCTTAACTTCTATGTTGGTAATGTTAGATTCTGACTGCAAGTTATTGTTGCTGAAATGCTTGTTTTTATTTTATCATTTAGCTTCATTTTCATTGTGAATAATCCCTGTTCTGTAATTCAGGCTGACTTAGAACTCATGATGTAAGCCAGGCTAGTCTTGAACTCATGGCAGTCCTCCTACTTTGATATCCTGACAAAAGTAACTAATACAATTCATAACATAAGAAATTAATGAATTTTTATTAAATATTATGATTGGAATACATCTCTTTCTATAACTAGGTTCATAGTGCTCACAAAGTCTATCCATAGAATTCTACCTCAGAAATGATATTTTGATAATGTAAAAGCAACAGTTTGACCACATCAAATGCAGTATTTTTAAAATTACAATTAATTTTGTGTGCATGTATAGTGTGTGTGTGTGTGTATGTGTGTGTGCTATTGCAGGTGTGTGTGTGTACTTAGTAAGATGAACTGAGGGATTCAGTTCTCTTCCCACCATGTGGCCCTGGTGATGAAATTCAGGTCATCACATTCAAGCCAAAGTATCTTTTACCTTCTGAGTACCTTTTCAGGAAGAGGGTAATTTTTATACTGTTTCTAGAAGGACTAGAGATTTCTGATTGTTAAGTAAAGACATAAAAAGGAGAAATCCAAAGGATTTAAGATTGTCTAGGAAATTTAATTGTTTTTGAATAGTAGGCGTATTTTAAGCTCAAAAATTTGAGACTATGTTGAGTTCTACATACAAGATCCAGAGAATTTCCTGCCTATTTGAAGGAACGGTATGTAAATCATAAAGGTGTGAGTTTAGTTGGAACTGGCTGACTGCCTAAGCTGCTAAAGATTCACTAGACAATTACTTATGGCAACCAGCCAAAGCTGCAGTAGTGGAATGGAGAAGTATACGTAGTTTAAGGGAAAAAAAATCTAACTGTAGAAAACCAGAAGACTAAGACAACTTACAGATAAAAGTTTATTTCAACTCACAGTTCTGCAGGACTATGATTTCATCACTGCAGGGAGGTAGGGCATCAATTTGAGAAAATGAGAGGCCAGGAAAAGGAAATGAGAGCGAGACTGTTTAGCTGCAATCCCAAAGAAGTCACAAATAAACTGGAAGCAGGATGAGGCTCTACAGTCCCAAAGCCTTCTCCTAGCGACACTTCTGTAAGCAATGCTGTACCACCCACACGTGCCAGAGCAGTGCAACCCACTGGGAAGTCAGTGTTCCAGTGCCGACATATGAGGAACCTTTCTCTTTCAAGCCTCCTCATTGCATGCCCTGGCCTCCGTAGGCTCGTAGCCAGATTTCAATGCCAAATGCTCTTAATCTAGCTTAGAAAGTCCCTGTAGTTGTTTACAGTGCTGATGCTGTTCGAAAACATCAAGTCTAAAGTCTCTTTTGAGACTCAACACAGTCTTTTATCTTAAGTTCCCTGTAAAATCAAAAACCAAATTGCATACTTTTAACATATTATGGTATATTGGCACAGAATGTACGTGGTAGCTCAAAAATGGAAGAATGGAGACATAGTAAGGAAATACTGAGTCAGAAGAGTACTGGAATCCAGCAAGGCAAACACCAAATGTGATAATTCCATATCTGGATCAAAGGGCTTAGATGCCTCTACCTTTCAGCTTTGTGCCCTGCAATATGCATCTTTCTCTTGGGCTGGTTATATCCCCTGTGTACAACTCTCTCTTTTTAGATATCCCACAACTCTGGCATTTCCGTCACTTTTGGCTCTCTACTGAAAGTCAGGCTATGCCTTCCCATCTTCAACAATGGCTTCTCACAACCTTTTGCTTTCTCAGATGCTTAACACTGGACTCTCCAGATACACTGTGCCTCAGCAGCTATCTGAATCCACGTAGGAAAAAATCTGTGACCTGTTCATTCTCAAATTCATCATCTTTCTGAAGCTAGTATTACATGAATAATATTGCCTAGTTTAACTACCAGCTTAAGAAGAATCATCCTCCACTGCCCCAATCACATTAGCAGCATAGCTTTTCCTCAGCTTCTTCCTAGGAGCAGAAAACACCTTGGTCTCTCTTTCACACATTGAAAGGTTAGTTGGCTGGAATTTTGCTAAGAGAACATCCTTCTCCTTACTCCTGTGCAGGAAAGTCCTCTCCTTCATGGTGTTAATCTCCTTAACAACTGTAGCCTCTCCTCTAGCACATGCCTTGGCTATAACATTAAGTTTTCCAATACCCCCCTTTTCCTCAGATAGTACATTTTTTATATCTTTGTGCCTCATTTGCCATTTTTCATTCACACATTATCAATAATCACAAGGCCGCAGATAGAGACAACGCTGTGGAGTCTTGAAATTCCTTCCAGAAAATAAATTAGTTCATTATTATTTAATATATCTTCAGTCAAGTTATCGGGACATGGAAAAAATCGGCCCTTTTTCTGTCTTTGCAAAATCCATACAGATGGTCTTTATGTTCACCATGGAAATTTCTTAAGCTGGGCTTCCAAACCCACATTGCTTTCAGCAATACTGTCTTCTAGACTTCTACTAGGATCCCCTTACACTCTTCTTATGGCATTCGATTGCTTTGTTAGACACAGGGTACACAGCCTTTTCCAATACTCTAAAGCAAATAATATGGTCGGGTTATTCTCAGCAGCACCCCACTTTTGGTACAAGTTTCTCTGTTAATTACTCTTTTGTTTCTGTGAAAAATGCTGATTCATGGTGCACAGTGTAGCCTTAAACAATCAACAAACAAAACCGTGTCTCTTAAGTAATACCAGTTGCTTATTGTTTAATTTTTCCTGCTTCAGTTTGACTTTCTTCAACTGCAAATAGTCTCTTTGCTGGCTGTGCCATATTTTTTTTCAGTATTGTAAACGTTTTAGAGTCTGTCTGCGCCATAGAAGGAAATAAGGCACCACTAACTATATTTTTTTTAAATGAAGGGTAAAAAATCTTTAGGGGGTGTGCCCATGCTGGTTTGCTCTTTGGGTTACATAGTCTCTACTTTCTTCTGGCAATTTGTAAAATGAAGTGTCGATCTGGAGTGATGATTCCAGAGGAATACAAGTCTATTAGGGCAGGGTCACATAGCAGCAAGAGGCAGGCATGGAGACTGGAGCAGCAACAGAGAAGAAGAGAGTATAAACTGTACTATATAATATCGAAGTTCACCCCATATGTCATATTTCTCCCAAGGAGGTTCCACCATCTGAACCTCCTCAAGCATTGCCACCAACTGAGAGCTAAGTGTCAAATACCTAAGCCTCCACCCACCCCATGGACGTAAGTAATGAGCCACAATGATGTTAGCAGCTCTTTTGCTTGTCGTGATTATCATTTTACTTAATTCATTCATAAGGAAATGCACTTTTAACGATTTCACCACTGTGTGTTTTAAAAATATTTTGAAAACTGAATCTCAGTTTAAATTATTTCTACCCTAACCTTTTGATTTTATTTTATGCCTACTTTCTTTTTTTCTGAGACATCTATCCTATGCCTTATTCAACTACCAAAGTGGTTGAGGATATAAAAAGTTCAGAGTCTATACAATTAGTTCTTACATTTGCTGTTTCCTGATTTACAATGCAAAGTTGTGTTTTCCTTTCTGTTCCAGAGGTTAGAAGACGTTTCTTTCACTTTAATAACTTTATGACATATATATTATAACACAGTAATTACTGTAGAGTGTTTATTGTTTATTTACATAAAAGACTAAAATAATTAAAATTTGCTTGTCAAAACAGTACCTTAAAGAGTGCAAGAATTCTCAGAGTTGATAGATCACAGACATAGCAAGTCATTATCATCAAGATGCGAGACAAATGTACGTCCCTGGGTTCCCCACCCCAGGTCTCGCACTTTGACTCTCCGTGACTACTGACTATAGCTTTGTCATAGCAGCTTCTGCAGAAATGCTTTCCCTTGATAAGATCTGAGCATCTGCACAGTAGGAGCCATGGTGCACAGCGTGGCCTTTAGACAATCAAACAAATC
Organism: Arvicola amphibius; assembly: GCF_903992535.2. Taxonomy (NCBI): domain Eukaryota; kingdom Metazoa; phylum Chordata; class Mammalia; order Rodentia; family Cricetidae; genus Arvicola; species Arvicola amphibius. The sequence goes on from NC_052048.2 coordinate 163,380,559, forward strand.
AAATCATGTCTTTTAAGTAATACCAGCTGCTTGCTGTTTAATTTGTTCTGCTTCAATTTGACTTTCTTCTTCTGCAAAATGTCTCTTCGCTAGTCATGCCATATTCCTTTCAATATGGTAAGGGTTTTGGAGTCTGTCTGTGCTTGAGAAGGAAATAGGGCACCACTACCTACTCCTTCCAAATGAAGGGTGAAGTTTCTTCAGGGGTATGCCCATGTTGGTTTGCTCTTCAGTTAACATAGTCTCTACTTTATCTTGACTGACGCAAAATATGTGCCAATGCATCCAACCTACTTCCATTATAAAGTATTCAAAATATTGATATTATCCACACATCAATATCCTTTTGTTTATCCCCTCTCTCTGACCTAGGATTTTTTTTATCTGTTTTCCAGAGGTGTTTAGGGAAAGATGACATAGTGTGGCTGTTTAAAAGTTCACAAGTGTCATGCTGTTATAAATCTATGGCCCCAGTGCCCTGGAGAGCTTCCACTAGGCAAGCTAGAAAGCCAAAACAAGTAACAAAGCAGTACACTAAATAGGATAAAACCCACTCATAGACTAATATTTTATATTGTTTTAAAGTGTGAATTTTTTACGATGATGCCTGATTTCTTTAGTGACCTCAAAATGGAGAACAGTATGCCTTCCAGATACCATTTTACTTGAAATATAATGAAATATGGAATCTCACACACCTTAAAAAATATGTGCCCCCTTCAGTCAACTTCAAACTATAATTTAAAATATTTTCATCTGCTGTGAAAGATCAATATAATACTTATTTTTTTAGAAAACTACATCTCTGTGAACTTTTCAAAATATATTCTCTTTCATACAAGTCATTTTATGTCACAACAGGATATACATATACCCATCCATATTAGCTTTTTTCCTTTGCTATACCAGACTTCTATAGAGAAAGGCATATGCATTCATGTGGACTAGACTTTGTCTTATATTATGAAGTCTACTGATAGAAAATTGGTATATTCATTTGATTACAGTAAAGTATCTTCAGGATTTTTTTTTACCATTTATAATATGTAATAGCTTTTTATATATAAAAGAACCAGTAATTTTTATTTGAAGGAAACTAAGTACCATTCTACAGTAATAATTTATATAAAGTACATAGCTAATGTATATAATATATTCATACATGCATGTATATGGAATACTTAGCTAACATTATTAAGTTTATGGGTGCTGCCACTATCTCATGTGCTTTGCCATCTGTGTATTTAGCAAACCTGTAACAGTGTCTCTTTACCACCTTCTGAAGAAAAGGACCAAGAAAAGTTAAGTGCCGTAGTCAAGGTCACGACACTACTAAGTATGGAGTCAGTGTCTGAACCCCGGCAGACTGTCTCCAGAGCCAATATCCTCATTTTGAGCAATGATCCATATTTAGCTGAAGACTAGATTTCTTCTGAAGTTCATGTTGAAAGCCCTTTCCAGTACATTGTCCTGGCCTTCTCGCTGTTGGTGCTTATTTGAAACAGATGCAAGCACTTAAAACATCCATTCGCATTGGGTTTCCCTGCGATTTGCCGGACTGTGTCAGGCTGCCTCCAGGAGACTGCTTTCTAAGTGCCTGTCTGATTTCATTCGTCTCCCGTACTCTTTACGAACCTGCAGCTTCCATGAATCTGGTAAAGCCTGGCTGGTCAGAAACTTTTAGCGTCTTCTGCCAACATTCTGTCTCCCTCTGTAGGATGAATTGTTAGGGCAGTTGTGAGAGTGGGTGGATTTTTTTCAAAGCACAGTTTTCTTCCCTAAACCTGTTGGCAAGATATGATGACTGGCTGAGGGTTGTGAAAAGTCTGCTTTCACACACTTTTAACTCCAGGAATTATTCCTTGAGAGCTAGATGCTTACAAGTTTTTGCTTTTCAAATGGGTTGCTTTTTTTCTTAAGATTTTTTTCTTGCCCAATACTTTTGATTGCTTAATTATTATATTTTATAAATTTGTATGCAAAATAACACCTTTAACCCATGACACAGTTAACTCTCTCCTTCTTCCCTCAGGCTAGATTAATAATAGTTTATTGGGCTTTGTTTTTCTTTGTGTTTTCAGAAGTAACTTGGCATGCGTGGTTTTATTTACCAAAGTTGCTTGTTAAAAATATATGTAAAGAATTAACACCTGTTAAGTAAAAATATAAGACCGACTTTGCATGTTAGAGAATCAAAAAATTGATTAAAACATCATTCGTACCGTTCAAATCATAACAATTTTTGATGATTCAGGTGGTTTCTTCAAACTCTTGCTTTGCAGGACAGCTCTCTCTATGTTTATCAATTAAAGTCACAGTTGCAAAATGTTTGGGAGGATTATTAAAGAACGTTCATTTTTATTATGCTTTGGTTTAATGAAATTGTGTTTCTGGGTCACTGGGACTAAAAATAAGAAACATTCTCTCTTAGCAAAACCTCAGGAAACCTGCAGCCAAGAGTCCAAAACAGTAGATGAAATCTTCTGAGCAGATATCCTTAAGGGCCTGCATCCCTGAAATGACTGATCATATGTTTCTCATGTTTCTGTACCTGTTAAATATTCTCACCATTATACATCATCTCCTGATCATTTTATGTGGTCCTTGAGGGATAAGACTTCCTCCACAGCATCTCCTCTTAACCCCTCATGTGGTCCTCAAGGGATACGGCTTCCTCCTCTGCATCTCCCCTAAACCCTTCATGAGGTCCTCAAGGAATGAGACTTTTTTCTCTGCATCTTCCCTTAACCCTTCATGTGGTCCTCAAGGGATAAGGCTTCCCCATTTGCATTTCCCCTTAACCCAAAGGGAACAACAGACTGTCAGCATCTCTACTGGCTTTGTTGATTTCTGAAGTACCACTTATAATATTTTCATTAATTTGGCTGCTCTTGAAGAAAAAGTGATACAGCCTATTTATGGAGTTTAATTTTCAGTATTAAATACAATGTCATTGTGCCTTTGGAGCTGTTGCGAGATTTGGTTTTGGTTGCTTTAGAAAGAGTATCTTTCTGTGATTTTGCTTGCAGTGGCGGTGGTCTGGCATATTGTCATCATATGAAGGAACATCTCATTTTTAAGGATACTTATGACCTTGTTAAATAGCAGTCCAAAAACTGTGTGGCTTGTTTTGATTTTAACCAAAGTTACAGCTGCCTAGCTGGAAAGCAGTCACTTTCTCTTATTATGACTAGTTCTTCAACTTGTACTGTTTTAAATTGCCTGCAATTAGCATATTTCAACCTTATTTTTAGGTTTAAATTGCAGTGTGAGAGTGTACTCTCCTCTTAGCTAATTAGTGCTATCAAGGAACAGTAGGTTACCTCATTAGTACCATGTGCATTTAATTAAAGAAGAGAAAATTGGAGTTAACCTCATAGTTAATATTTTCACAGAGTGCTACAATGCCAACACCTTCAATTGGAGTCACACCCCTGTGTATCTAATTATGCACTGGTGCCAAATAAGGTTAGCAAGGGCACTACAAGGCTGTTGACAAAATAATTTAGATGAAAACGTGTTTGGTGGATTCTGACAGTAAAATATAACTTGATCGTCCCCCCAGTGTTCATCTGCCAGCATCAGGTGACATCCTCCTTCACAAGAAAGAGAAGGAAAGGAATATTTGGGAAGCCATCTTTTTTCCTGTCTGAATTAATGTTGCTGCTATCTTGAAGAAAGTGACATATATTCAGCTAAAGCATATACAATCTGTTTCTTAAATAGAGCCCCTGAACTTCAGAGATGTATTTGAAAAGAATTATTTATAAGATGTAATATTTACATGCATCAAACTACTACAAATACCCCCTGACACCCTCACCACTTCCCTCCTTGCTTTTCTTCTTTCCTGGTACAATTATAATTTCCCTTGTGTATTTTATGAATGGGGATCATCCTTTCATATCATACATGAAGTCTAAGGATGTGTTGTCACATTCAAATGCAATGCAATCCTTTTGCCCTTCAGACAAAATCTTTGAAATGTCTCATGCTACTTAGGCAAAAAAAAAAAAAAAAAAGATGACATTCAATACCATTTTATCAATAAATAATCACTTTGCTTTTACAGATAAAATGCAAACTGTACTTTTGCTATAAAGTAGTTTTCAATGCAAATGGGAAAATTCAACAGGTTTTTAACAGATATTACGGTGTACTCTCCATAGTCTTAGATGTGTTTAAGTGAGAATAGCAATAGTAGCGTAATGCACAACCAAGACAGTTTAGCTGAAGAGATGATTGCTATTGTTCTCATAGCTTAAGGGGAGGAATTCATGTTCTTTGGTAATGGTTATAGCCAGCATTCCAAAATGAGGTCAAGATAAGTAGGACAAGTAGCATCATATGCTAAAAAAGTAGTGTTTATAGCTATATAAAAATACTTATAAATAATAACAGTAATTCCGTCTTTAGGAGATAATAAAGGGAGGGAATCAGGATTTTTTTCTCAGTGGTTCATTTATTATGATTCCACTGTTCAACTTCACATCTAGCAAATTTTAAAAATCTATGGTTATCACCTATGAACCAATGCTAGAATAATTATTTGTCTTAACCTACCAATATTTTTATGTTTTTTTTAATTTGTCTGATAATGCACATTTTTAGCATAAGCCCTAAACCTGAGAACAAAAAAGCCAACTCCTGATTCTCTTTAATTTAGGAATTGCTTCCAGAAACCAAAATTATCTGTCTGTGCTCACATTCCTGGTGACAGGTATCCTCACAATACATTTGCAGCAAGTTCTTTGGGCTACTAGAGATCCAGCAACTAAGTGCAAAGCCATGTACCCAATCCCACTACACAGAGCGACTAGAGATCCCGCAGCTAAGTGCAAAGCCATAGGTCCAGTCCCACTACACAAAGCTCCAGAAATTTCCTATAAGTGAGATCCTTCCATCAACACCAATCATGAAGGGACAAGTTATGTTAAGATACAGGTGCAAGGATGCAGGCTTTCTGTTCCCTCCTGTTTCCACTTCAATCATGGTTCATCAGACATACAGTCCAGAGTTCCTGTAAATTGGTGTCATTAAAATCCATTATATGTAAAGTTCATAGCTTCAAGACACTTTTCTTGGAAGTTTAGGAATAACTTGATGAGAGGTGATGGAATTGAATGTGGAGATGATAGATGGGTTAGATACATTTTAGCAAGACATTACTGCATCCTGTTCTAAAAGTTTACAAATAGTAAAATTGAAGTGTCTAGCCGAGGACTTTATATAAAGCTGTTCCATGGTTCTATTCAGAATGGATACTTCCTGTATTCTTCAGAGTCATTAACAGTATGTCAGATTTTTAACTTGCTTCCTTATGAATGGATGGATCTATTTAGTCTTAGTAAGATCATTTCTAAATTTACTCACTCAAAATCTATTTTGACTATCCTATATATTCTATTTCTAACTCAAAGTTGCTAGAATTCAATTTAATTAGGATTTGTAAACAAATAATAAATGTCCTTTCTGGTGAAGAAGTACATGACTTCCTACAGTATGTGTGAGAAGATATTCTTGTAATTAGAGTTTCTAATTCCGGTCATTCACTGTTATTTATTAAAAGGTTTCCAAGGTTTTATTCGGTCCTTAGACAAACCCAGAAGGAGAAATAGCAATAGAGTACTGGATTTTGGAAACAGAGTGTGGAGGATGGATAATGGCTTTTGTATATAGACCTTCTGTAATAATGTTTGACGTAGGACTCTTTTTAACTCTAAAGTGTTTGCCTCTCTTTATAGTAATATTTGAAATAAAAAGCAAAATAAATAAATGAATGGGGGTTATGCTTGTTGAACTGCTGTGAGTAATTCTATGTGAAAGTTTAAAACAAAGAATTTATAATTATTCTCTTCATATTTTAAGAGATTAATGCATTTAAGGTTTCCTTCAATACAATTATAATCTCTCCTTAAAAAGAAATGATCAACCCGAATTTGTCCTAAAAGAAAGGGAAGGGAGTCTGAAGGTCTGGTGAGATGATTCACTGGGAAAAAATGTCCCCGGGACCCATGTGGTAGAAGAGAAGAATATCCTCCACTGTCCTCTGACCTCCACCTGCACTCATTGGTTTGCATATGCACACACACACACACACACACACACACACACACACACACTAATGAAATAAAATTTGGAAGGAAAATATACCTCGAAAAGTGGGAAAATGGGACATATTGGTGACACTATTTTTTAATATTTATTTATTTATTATGTATACAATATTCTGTCTACATGTATGCCTGCAGGCCAGAAGAGGGCACCAGACCTTATTACAGATGGTTGTGAGCCACCGTGTGGTTTCTGGGAATTGAACTCAGGACCTTAGAAGAGCAGGCAGTGCTCTTAACTGCTGAGCCATCTCTCTAGCCCCCTACCCTATTTTTTTAAAGAAAACTTTTCATTACAATAAAGACTAAATAGACTTCCTGACAATAGTGTTAATTATTTTAAGACTCCATGTTCTCACGTCTGCTGAGGAGAAGAAATCTATGGAATCCAGTCTTCATATTCTCTGAATAAAAATGTCACATGGTTGGGGTTGCAGAGATGACTTGGAGGCTAAGAGTACCTGCCGGATCTTACAAAAGACCCAGTGGTCTTTCCTCCTAGTTAACCACTGGTTGCCAGCATGCCAGCACCTGTATCAACTGGCTTACAACCTCTCATCAATCCAGCTCCAGAGGATCCATCAGTGTGTGTAGGAGGATCCTGGGCCACTTGTTTGTCCCGACCACCCAGAACCAAAATAACCACACAGAAACTATATTAATTAAAACACTGCTTGGCCCATTAGCTCTAGGTTCTTATTGGCCAACTCTTATATTAATTTAACCCATTTCTATTAATTTGTATATTGCCACATGGCAGTGGCTTCATGGCAAAGATTCTAACCGGCATCTGTCTCAGGTGGGGGATTCATGGCGTTTCTCTCCTACTCAGCCTTTCTTCCTCCCAGCATTCAGTTCTGTCTTCCCCACCTACCTGAGTTCTCCCATATCAACTAGGCCAAGGCAGTTTCTTTATTCATTAACCAATGAAAGCAACACACAAACAGAATGACCTCCTACACCAAGTGTCTGCACTCAGTTTCCTCCATGATTGTTGACAGTTTCTTTTATAAATATTTATTTATTTATTATTTATTATGTATACAATATTCTGTCTGTGCAGCCCAGAAGAGGGCACCAGACCTCATTACAGGTGGTTGTAAGCCACCATGTGCTTGCTGGGAATTGAACTCAGGACCTTTGAAAGAGCAGGCAATGCTCTTAACCACTGAGACACCTCTCCAGCCCCGTTTCCCCCATAATTAAAACAAAATCTTTAAAACATAAAGTGATACATAGTGCCTGTACTAGCTGGTTTTGTGTGTTGATATGACACAAGCTAGAGTCATCAGATAAAAAGCAGCCTCAGTTGAGGAAATGCATCCATGAGATGCAGCTGTAAGGACATTTTCTCAGGTAGTGAAGAAAGAGGGAATGGCACCCATGAGAGGTGGTGCCATCCATCAGATGCTGGTCCTGGGTTTAATATGGAAGCAGGCTGAGCAAGGGGAAAAGCAAGCCAGTAAGCAGCTGCCTTCATGACCTTTGCATCAGCTCCTGCTCCTAGATGCTCCCTTAAGTTCCTGTCCTGACTTCCTTCAGTGGTAAAGAGCAATGTGGAAGTGTAAGACAAATAAACCCTTTCCTCTCAAACTTGCTTTTTGGTCATAGTGTTTTGCTGCAACAATAGAAAACCTAACTGTGACAGTGCATTATAGAATCCACCAATAGCAAGACTCAATATGTAACCCAAGTTTGTGTTCTTTTCTACTGGTCTTTCCTAAGTCATGACAAGTTATCCTTAGATACCTTGAGTACCTGGCTGAACAGGAGTCTGGAGTGGTCCTGTTTGTCACTAAGACAGAAACTGTGTCTTGGAGTTGGTGATGGCTCCTTGGAAATGGTGTCCAGGATCTTTGCAGAGCATGGGCCAGGGACTCAGCACAAGTACTTAATACTTAGTCACTTGGTAAATTACAACAGGATGCTTCTTAGCTTCACAACCCAAAGCCAGTATTATTGAAACATTAAGTTCATGCTTATTTCCATTAACTGAATACTTGATATAAACTTTCTCTGATTTAAAATGGCTATCGAATGCCAACTTAAAAACCAGGAAACAACCTTAAATAAATGTTATGTATTATTCCTGTGTAATACATATTGCTTTCTTTTGGAATCAATTTTAAAGTTTCAAATTTAATTTTTTATCTAAAAATCATTCTTAAAAATTATCTTAAAATCATTTAAGTTTTAAATTCTATATTGTAAATTGGGACTAATTCTGGTCATTATAGGTTTCCTGGTGGGCTGAAAGGAAAAAAACTCGCAGAAAGACTAAAGGGGGCTTTTTAAAGTCAGCCACGATCCTTTGCCCCTCATGTAACTGGCGTTTATACGAAGCTGTGAATCAAGGGAATCATTTTTAATTTTTCGAGCCCCTACATAATACCCATCAATGTCTTAATTTAGTGTTGCACATATATCTGTGGTTCAATTTTTCTAATTAAAAATGTAAAATTTGTCAGAATCTTCAGAAATGGTTTCAAATTGACAAATTCATTTTACTCTTTTCCTTGAAAACATAACTATTTGTGTTGATTAACAAAACTGAAGTAAATTATCATGTATTGCAAGGGAGAAAGGTCACAATTACTGAATATAGATTAAACCCTAGTTGCCTTATAATGTTAGATAATTGTTACTAAACACAGGCAAGCTCTCTATCATACCACTCTCTTCCATGTATGAAATTATGTCAAAATAAGTAGTACAAATACATTTAATGTAAGTGTTGCCTCTGCTTTGGTTTATTAGTACACATCAGACATTTGTTTTCCTCTAAATTTCCTACATATCTAGTAGCATAGTATTTAGTAACACAGGTGTGTTTTTAATCTGTTTACTATTAAATAGACAAGTATCTACCAGTCTATTGCAAAACTGGGCAGTAATTGTATTCTCTTAGGTAATATTTACCTGAAAATTTTAATTTGAAATTTTGCCCCTCTTTTGTTCTTAAATCTTTAGGGTCGATAAGCTGTATATTACTTTGGAGTAACCATGTAATATCTTTTTATTACAATGACTTCTTCACAAAGAAACCACATCGATTTCAGGGATTATAGGACCAGAATCATCAGAAGTTGCTGATGCTTGCTTTCTCACATTTAGGTTTTCTACCTGTGTTATATTTTCGAATTTTAATTTGAAAAAGTTGCCACATATTTTAATTTTCTTCTGTAAATTTTTTTAGAAAGTGGCTTCGTTTTCTCTTCAACAGATATTCCTGGTGTACTTCACAGCTTTTTAATTTTGGTACTGTCAAAATCCTAAATTTTCTCTTCTCTAGCACAGGAGAGTAGGTGAAGTTCACCTGCCCTGTTGAAACCTCAACTACCCAAATGACCTCATTAATCACCTACCTGCAAATGATCTCATTGTTAGGCTTGCCTATAGGTTTTTACACCTCAATGAGCACTGTTTTACAGAGGAGTCTGCCTGTTGGCTCGAACTGCTAAGGCAATTATGCTGAATGCTTATGGTCTCTTCACTTTGGGTTCTTGTTTCTAAAGCCTTTAGCACTGGATCAAATGGAACTTTTGATGAACAAAATATACTGGGCCTATAAACTGAGGATGAAACTAGACCTGCAGTGGCCCAGTTGGGCTATTTCCTATTCTTTCTGAATGATGTGAGCTGAATTTCATCTTTCCTCCCACAGCTCTTTCTGGGCTGTGATTGCTTTCTGAATGATGAATTTTGATGAAGATTACGTTTTTGTTTTTGTTTTTTTAAAAAAAGAACTTGTTCTTTTCCAGTGCAATAATCCATTCTCTGGCCTGTAGTGCCACTATGGTCCTCGTAATTGTTTATGTCTGCCTTTAGCACATGATGGTACCACAACATTAGGAACTAGGTTGTCAAAGCTACATGATTCCAAATGTTTTGTCCCTTGGTGTGTGATAAAATGTCACTGGAAGATTTTAGAGTATTTTAAAGTAGTGTGCATATAGTTTTATCTAACATTCTGGAATCAGTTAACTAAAAATATATCATAGTATTTTTCTAAAATTAAAAAAATTTCTAGAACAACCTTCTTTTCTGTTTTAAGTTTTTATTACTTCTTTTAGTTTTTTAGTTATAACATAATCATACTATTTCTCCTTCACTTTACACCTCCAAAACCCACTTATATCTCCTTCCTTGCCTTCTTTCAAATTCATGGCCTCTTCTTTTTAATTGTCATTACATCCTCATTTACTGTTGGTGGAATTACAAAGTAGTAGTGTCATTATATAAAACAGTACAGAGAATTATCAAAATTCTAAGTCTACCATGTGAACAACCTTCTTTTGAAACCTGTATCACAAGATTTAAAAATATCCATATAAAAGTATAGTGTAATTAAATATATATTATGAAGCATTGCAAACAAGACTGATATCTACTCAATGCTCTGATGGTTTTATGCTATAGTTATTCAGTAAAAACTAAACCTCAAGATAACAAAGTATTTCAAACCTGTTTCAGCTGATTTTGTGAACATTCTAAATAAATAACACTGTGACCACACTTAAAGCTATAATTAACCTTATAGATGCTTCCTCTGAAACAGAATAAAGGTTTCTATTTCTAAAAAGCTTAGCTGCTGTTGATGTACCATTCCTGATGAATCTTTTACTTTCTTGGTGTAATTCAAGATAATAGCAGTCAACTGAGATGTAGGTCTCTGGACTTAGTTCCTTCTTGACACCTCTCCTAAGTGATTGTTTCTCACCTTCTGTTTTATTGCAATATGTGAGATTGCCACGAATCCTCTTGATGTTTGCTCCAAGAATGACCAGAAGCAGAGCACTGTCAATGAAGAATCCTCTTTGAAATGTATAATGAATAATTTACTTCCCTTGATGATTTACTTAAACATTACTAAGGTAGAAATCAGGAACTGATGAAGGGATTATTTATTTAGTTATCTGGTTTTGTTGTTGTTAATATATTTTTCATCAAATAAATTGATACACACACTAGAATATGTATGTGGCAATAATGTGAATTTGTGATGCCTATTATAATGCACAGTAATTTTGCTTTTATATTTTAACATTATTTGTAAGAAATCATTAGTAGTAGTCTCTATACACATGAAAGATAATCTATATTAACTTCGAATAATTCATCTTAATATTCTTGAATATTTCTGTGTCACTTAAATATGCATGTTTTCTATTTTTTATTTGCATTTCTATTCCTCGTATATTTCATATCTTAGTTTAGTATACTGATTAACAAAAGACACAGAAATAAGGCATGTCAATATGTAATTCCTCATGATGTGCACATGCACACACACACACACACAAACACACACACACATATCTAAATGATCACTTATGCAAAAGTATGTGCATGCATTTTTATTGAGCTCAATTTGCAATTCAGTTTCTTTTATCTTATTAAAGTTACATTTTTACATTTGTGATTTTCATTAGGTAAATGAATTGTTTGTTATGCAGAAGGGTAACAAATTATGGCAAGGAATTTTTTTTTAGTGCTGATACAGTTCATTTAGCAATATATTTACCTCAAAAGAATTTGCAAATAACTAGATTTTGCACATAATCTCAATGTTGCCTTTTAAGCAACACATGACTTCATAGTATTCTAATTTAAACCTAAAAAATGTATGATATCATTTTAATATTTAGGCAGAGGAGTTCACGAAGCTTATTGATATCAGTATTTGGTTGTACAATAGTTATTTAATGTATAACTTATAAGGGGAAATAACAGTAGATTTTTTTCCAGTTTATTTATTTTTTATTAAAAATTGCCATCTCCTCCCCTCCTCCTCCCCCTTCCCTCCCCTCCCCTCCACCCACACCCCCACTCCCTCCCTCTTGAGGCCAAACAGCCATCAGGGTTCTCTACACTATGTTGAGTCCAAGGTCCTCCCAACTCCCCCCAGGTGATACAAAAATAACGTGTTTTATTTTAAGTTATTTTGAATTTTACCAGATTAAGGATTTTGATAGAGAATTTTATTCATATGTGGTACCAAGGTAATTTCACTGTCATGTTTCTGATCACCAACTAAGAAAGATGCTACGAGGTATTTGACAGTATTTGTCAGAAATTATCCTCCCTTAGAGGCAACCAATTCTATATACAATATGAATTTAAAATTTCAGTATTATAGATTAATATCACAATAACCCTAATTTTCCTTTAGAACCTGAGTGTAAGTATTTAGGCTGGCTAAACTCTAATAATATTCTATAATAATTTAAAAAGTATCTTATGAGAAGTTACATCAATGGGGAGGCATCCAGAAAACCTCTCTAAAACTGTGTGTTTTGAGACAGGGTTTCCCTGCATAGCCTAGCTGTCCTGGAAATTGTTCTGTTGTCCAGGCCTGCCTAGAACTCATAGAGATCCACCTGCCTCTGCCCACTGAGGGCCATTCTTTGTTACTGCATTAGACAAATTATGAAAAGTGGATGTCTCTCTAGCATGCATTTTTATCCTAAACTAACATCATTTTGTAACTGAAAGTGCCATTTTGTTTTTGCTTCTATCAATTTATTTTATCTTTTTGAAAGCAATGTAAAGGAATCAAAAAGATTTCCTTAATCACTCACTGTTATTCATTGGATTTAAGAAAGAGTGATTGGTGATCAATCAGCCCATTAGTCTTGAAAATTAGCCTGAAGGTGTTGATATTTTTTTCAGGTTGTAATCTAATATTGATTCTTTGTATCTGTCACAAAAGATCAGAATTCATTCTTTATGTGTTGCTAAACATAATTAACTGAGAAATGGTTTTAGCATTAGGTAGGTACTTGATCACTTTAAATTTACCATAGATATTACTTGGCTACTTGTGGTTTATTTGGAAGAGACTTCAAGGTCTTAATAAGGTCTCCATGATAACTTTGCTTACAGGTGAGGTTTTTGAAAGACATCATTCAGTGATATTTCCAAGACATCCTCAGAAACATTTTAGTATGTGTTATGAAATTACAGACTACTAGTTTATTGCTTACTTTTGTTTCTTAGAATTCAAGTGAAACAGAAAGGGAATGGATCCAGATGAGAGGGATTGTGGAGGTGGCGACTGGGAGGAGGAGAGGGAGGGGAATCCATAAATATAAAAATATTATGTGAGAAAATAATCTCTTTTCAGTGAAAGGAAGAGAAGAAGAATTTCAGCTGGATAAAAAAGGCAACATTTTAAAAGATATATACAGAATTCTAAATATGGTTGCCAATGTGTGGAAGAAAAAGTCTAATGGTAAAGAAGTTTTATTCCCTTCCAATAAGTATCTTCATTCAGAATATGCCATGAAGAATGTTCAGTTGTTTGTGAAAGAACAAATACTGAGAACTTCCTTAGCTTCCAGGTAGTTTTTACCATCCATCACATAAACATAATATCTTATCTAATAAAGATAAATGGTTTGTGGTTCTATCATGCTATCTTGCTCTTGAAATACTCAAAAATCCTAATAAAACAATTATTTGTCTGACATTGAAATAAATGATATTTAATATACAAATTCCAAAATAGATGTTTAGATTGAGCAAATGAAACATTCACATTCATAACATATTGCCTTTGTCCTATAAAATAAATGTATAGCACTTGTAAATTTACTATGTGATGCTGTGACAGTGAGCATGGGGCTTAGAACTCTATTGAGTATCCATGGCTCTAAATAAACCCTACAGAGTGTCTAGAGTGAGTAGTTCTACCATTGTTAACTTAGTACACACTGGTTAGTTACTGATGCCATCCTAGGATAAATGATGTTCCTATCAATCTTTTTCAAAACTTGGATATACTTTAATGACTGATTGGTGCTTTCTGGATAAAGCTTTAACAACTTGTAATTATATACAGCCCCCCAAACAACAACTGATATTTCCCCCATATCTTTTTTCTATTTTTATTCTTTTCCCCCAACTCTTATTTGATATTAGTTCACAGACATTGGAGGCAGTCATATTTTTTTCTCAGAAATCCATATTCCTTTTCCATCTCTGCTGCTCACTTCTTGTCTATTCTACTTATCAAACTCTATGTATTATAAAGGTCCAGCTCCATTACCCTCCCACAGGATTCCTTTTTCACTGACATAGTTCATGGTGTATGCATGCAAATGTACACACACACACACACACACACACACACACACTGCTATACAGAGAACCAGCAGCCAGTAGTCAAACTCTCTGTCTCTTTCTATCTCTCTCTGTGTCTCCCTCTGTGTGTCTCTGTCTCTGTCTCTGTCTCTCTCTCTCTCTCTCTCTCTCTCTCTCTCTCTCTCTCACACACACACACACACACACACAGGAATTCACATGTATGCATGCGTTTGTGTTCACAAACTGTTGTAACTTCTGGTTTTCAGTAGAATCTTTTTGTTTCCTTTCTTTCTATTTTTTTCCTCCTAGCCGTTTTAGATTCACAGTCAAATCTAAATTTCTGAGATAAAGGTGAGGGATTTTCATGGTTGTTGCCCCACAGACTTCCATTGCCAACATCCTACCAGATGTGTTACCACTGAGGAGGAGTAATGGCACTTCATTCTCACAACAACAATTCTCCATGAGTTTACACAGCTTCACTCTTAATGCTGTGTATTCTGCGACTTTGGGGAAAGGTGTGGTTGCGTGCGTCTGTCAGGGTAGCGTCTTATGGAGGATTTCACTACCCTAAAGGTCATCTGTGTTCCACTTCTTTATCATTTCCTCCTTTCTGAATCTTAACAAGCACACCAGAAGAAAAAATTTTTTTAATGCAAGTAGTCCCCATTACTATGGAATGAAGTTTGAAGGTTAAGTCTGCGGGATGGAGAGAAAGTAAGTTAGGTTTGACAAGAGTCAGCGTGCATGGCAGTGACTAGAATGGTAAATTAAAAGGAACATGTAGGAATGATAAGTAGTATGCACTGATCTTAAAAATTCTCATAAGGAAGAAGAGAAGATTATGACTTGAACACGAAGGAAAACTGAAGGTCTGGGAGGAGGGGTGGCACCAGAGGTGAGGAGGTTAAGATGTGAAAGTTGACTTGGGGAGATAGCTCAGTATGGGAAGAATTTGTCAGGAAAGTGTGAGAACCTGTGTTCAGATTCCCCCAAACTAATGCCAGACATGGGCTATAATCCCAACACCCCTGCAGTAGGATGGGATATGGAGAACCACATGGCCACAGGAAACAACAAGACAGTGTCTCACACAAAATGAAAGGTGAGGACCATACACAGGGTCCTCTGACCTCTGTGTACCTCCCTGGGCATGTGCATGCCCACACTCATACACTCTCACACAATGTGTATACACACACACACACACACACACACACACACACACACACACTGGGAATGTGCGAGAGAGAATGCAGAAAGAATGACTTGAAGAGATCAGAAAAATAAGAGTAGAGGATAATGACACCAACATATAGGTGAAGATGCGTGTAAAAGGAATAGAACCCCACCATCCTTGGACCTTGGTAGAAATGGGAGAAGTCTCCCCGTTGTAGACTGTCTCTACCACAGCATTCGCTAAATCTGCTTGTACCTGTGAATCCTGTAATATCCTTCTCCAAGTGGCAGCAAATTTGAGGTTGAACTTCGTATCAACTTTTAGGGATTCCTGGATGTGACAGACCACGGAAAAGATGGGAATGCAATGAACACCGTTGTTAGAAAGTTCTATATGTCACATCTTTTCCCACTCATGCTGTATTTGTTACACTTGATGCTATT
The DNA here is from genome assembly GCF_903992535.2 of Arvicola amphibius. Lineage (NCBI taxonomy): Eukaryota > Metazoa > Chordata > Mammalia > Rodentia > Cricetidae > Arvicola > Arvicola amphibius. The sequence goes on from NC_052048.2 coordinate 163,396,383, forward strand.
ATTAGCTGAGGGAATGACTACTCACTAGAGTTAAACCTTAGCAATATGTTCCCATAAATGACTCTAATAGCTCAGTCACACACGAACATCCTTTCCCTCCAACAGTCACAGTGGATTAGTACAACTCTGAAGAACATTATTTTATAAGACATTTAGATACATTAAGATTGAACTTCTGAAGTAATTGGTTACTTTTTGGTAATTAATAAAATGAAAATTTTCCTTTTATGTGAAAATCCTTTAATGAAAACAGAAATTGTAATAGGAATAAAATAAATGCAGAAATGTTATGATAGTCTCTCTTTTATTTGTATTACCTGTTTGAATTATAAGAGCAACCTACGAATCAAACCCATGAAACTGCCCTTATACGCATATTTAACTGCTTAAATCTGGCTTGTCGCTACACAAACCATAATACAAACAGAGAAAAGGGTTGACAACCTTGAATCAAAAGCCTTCCCATCTGTGTTTTTATGAAACCTGAACAAAGTACAAGGATAACAAAACAGATAACAAAAGACACAAATGGGCCCTTCATCTCAGAGACCAGAGTTGAAAATGCTTCCTTTACCCTTCTTCCTGAACATTCGATGCTTTTGAGTCTTGCATGCAAAGTTCTATGTATACTCCCATAAGTTTTCTTTGCATAGTGTCCAATTCCAATTCTTGACCTTCTATTCAGTGAGTCCACATTAGGCTTCTTTTCCCAACAAATGGCCCGAAGAATAGATTTCTTTTTACATTGAAGACCGATAATAATAAATTGCTCTTCTCAGAGCACTGATGACCTTGCTCACTGCAGATATTTCTTGTTAAAGTGGACCTGATATATTATATATTCAAAATTTGGTGGCTTGTATTTGGGGAAATAAGCCTCCATGTATTTCTATCATGAACATGTAGTTTTTTGATGATTTTTTTTACTGAGAATAATTCATTTTAACCTTCTAGTTAACATCCATTCTATTCCTCATCCCAGTGTGTGTTGAGATCCTCCAAATGGAGTTATTAGAGATTTAGTCAAATGACCTAGGTCATTAGAGCACTATCCCTTTGCTGTGGCAGAAGCCCACTCTGGGGAAAAGCTGCCCAGGGCAACAAGGTATCTATACCCATTGCGACCGAGTTTTCTCTTGAGAAAAGAGCACACCTGTGTAGTAAGATTATCTGTCCAGTGTCACAAGTCAGTAAATGACTGAGCTAATGTAAAAGTGAGATGTATCTGACGCCAAGGTACTTCTTTAACAGCGTGCTATCTGTAGTGCTTTCTGAAGCTTTTTACTTTTTCTTTTAGCCTCTCAGTACAAACATCAATTTGAGGTGCTTCGCCTCGTCCCATGTCTGAAAAGGAAGATTATGAGAATACACGGTTCCATTCCCCAGTACCATCAAAAGTAAATTAAAAAAAAAACTTGTTTTGTTTTTAAAGTCTGTTATTGAAAACAATCTGAAAGTGGTATTGCTCCAATTCATGATTTTGACAATTTGAGTATTTGGAACAATGCATTCTCACTTAGCCCACACTTCCGTGTTTCCTCAATCACTTTATACATCATTGTCTTTCTTGAACCATTTTACTCCTTTGAACCCCTCGGCCCATCTTATAGGCTGAAGGAGTTATGGAACATTCCTGAGTCTGCTATTTGTCTGAAGTTGCCTGCTCCTGCCATGAGTCCTGTTAGTTATTATTTTTAACCAATTTTCAAAAATAATTGAATCTTCACCCTGATTAAATAGGTCTACCCTTTTTTCAACCTCTGTGCCTTAGCCCATTTTCTCTTTCTTTGCAGTAGCAGAATACATAGAACTCTCATTATATTTAGCTAATATTCTTATTGTATGGGAGGGAAACCACCCTACCTTCTTCTTTGGTTATTTTTGCTTGTTTGTTTTTTTCTTTGCTATATTTAGATTACCTTGGGCTCTGTAGGATCCAGCCATAGACCCGAGATCTTATTTTCCCAAGATACATATTGAGAAATGCTCATTGACTTTTCTTGATCAGTCAGTGATCAGAACTCAGTAGGGATTTTTGCTGAGAACATTTTATTCAGCTTATGTGGAAATTTTCTTTTTCTTCTCTGCTATAGGTCTTATTCTAATTGCCTCTTTTATGATGGAAGTGTGCTTCTGAGGGAAAACACAATAGTAAACAAGAGTCACCCACAAAAGTTTGCTCTCTGAAACTTCTAATGGTAGATTTCTGTGTTATGGAACAAGAAATTTTTCTCTAATATGTGGTGATTTTTATGAAATAATGATACATTTAAAATGAATAGATTGTTTGTTAACAAAGTTTAGCTTTCCCAAGCTTTTTTAGCAATCTAGACTCTATGTTTCTGAGTCTTATCTTTAAATCTGATTTAATATTTAGTGAGTAGGTCATACACTCTGTATTGCTTACAACTGCCTCAGGTTTTTTGATTCAGGATTAGTCAAATCAGGAAACATTGACACAGAGACTCTCTACAAGGTCTGCTCCATGAACTATCCTAAACCTGGGAATTGGCTAGAAATGTAGTTTCGTGGCTCCCCTCGTGGGCAGCTGGATGGAAGGCTGCATTTTAAAAAGATCTGCAGTCAATTGATATTCTCAGTAAAGTTTAAGAACTCTGCAGCATATATGTATATATAGGTGTGCATTGTGATTTGCCCAATGATAGTGTGCAAATGCATGAGCAACTTAGGAAAATATTACGATTCTTAGAGCTTGCCATGATGTTTATTGTGATAAGTAAAAAAATCTCAGCAACAAGCAGTTTTCTCTGTATGCTCTGTAAGAAGGCTTACTTAACACTATGACGTTAAAAAACAGTTTTCTATCATCAGTCTCTGATAGGTACTATAAGTATTTCAGTGGTAAAGAGATTATTTGTGGGATATGAAAAGGATAAAGAGATTTGCTGCAATGTGAGTTATTGCAGGTATTTTTAGTGGTGTTTACTCTTCTATTAAAATTCCATTTATAAATACCTTATTATCATTTGTTAAATTAAATGACACTTTATGGAATGCTTGATGACTTTAGCTTGTGCATTAAATATGCACATATATTTTAACACTATTTGCATCTTATAAAGCACTTAATATTGACTCGTCAAGGTGGAACTGCTTAACCACTTACTTAATTTCATTTAACTTTTGAACATTATTCATTTTAAACTGAAGAAAGTACTTCCAGATGCTGTGTGAACAGAAATAATTTGTTCCTTAAATCAGAAATTGTGATATGCACCAGAATTTGATTAACTAAGACCATTGCAGGACACTTTCTCTCAAGATCTCCAACAGTACTTCATATAACTAATTACACATTAGTTATTAAATTTATTTACTTATTTTTTTGCTTTTTAAAAAATTAATTAAGCTTGTTCTTTGACAATTCTTACTTTTATTTGATGCATTCTGATCACACTTTCCTCTTATCCTATCTGGGGGTTTGAATAAGAATGGCCCCCACAGGATCGTTTATTTGAATGCTTAGTCACCAGGGAGAGGAACCCTTTGATAGGATTAAAGGGATTAGGAGGCGTGGCCTTGTTGGAGGAAGTGTGTTACTGAAGGAGGGCTTTGAGGTTTCTTTTAAAAGCCCAGTCTTTCTCTCTCTGCCTATGGACCAGGATGTTTCTCTCAGCAACTTCTCCAGCACCGTATCTGCATGCCATATGCTCCTTGGTATCATGATAATTGCCTAAGCCTCTGAAACTGTAAGCAAGACCTCAATTAAACGCTTTCTTTCATAAGAGTTGCTTTGGTCATGGTATCTCTTCACAGCAATAGAACAGTGGCTAAGACACATTCTTATCTTTTTCCATCCCTATCAAGTCCCTCCTCCCAAGGCTCCCACCCCTGCTCCTTCCTACCATTCATACAGTACATGATTTTTGGTTTTGTTTTATGATCTGCTGTGTTTATCCTGGGCCTTGTGTAACATGGGATTGGAACATCTATTGGAACCTGGTAGGCTTCTCAATGAATTTGCAGCTGAAGGCAGTGATTTCCCCTCACCCTGAATTTATCAATAACAACTAGAAAAAGGCAGGGAACCCTCAGACCCTCCTCCATCAGTTCTGGCTGTTGAGAGGCCCAGGCTAGTGCAGGCCCAGTACAAGCTTCTGCAGAAGCAGGGCATTTATAGTTGCAATTGTTATATCTTTCCCAGAAGATAAAATTTTAAGTCATTCTCTGTATCTTTTTATTTATTTATTTATTTATTTATTTATTTATTATGTATATAATATTCTGTCTGTGTGTATGTCTGCAGGCCAGAAGAGGGCGTCAGACCTCATTACAGATGGTGGTGAGCCACCATGTGGTTGCTGGGGATTGAACTCAGGACCTTGGGAAGAGCAGGCAATGCTCTTACCCACTGAGCCATCTCTCCAGCCCTTTCTCTGTATCTTTTGGCTTTTGCATTATTTCTTCTCTTTCTTCTGCAATATTTCATGAGATTTGGAGGGGAAACTTAAATATATTGTTTAACAACATGTTGCTTGTTGTAAATGGCTTTTCTTGAACCAAAAACATACAATTTCGTGCTCTTATGAAATGTTAAATGTTCTCAGATTTTAAGTAATTCAGTGTGGTGTTTGTGTGTTTTGTTTCTTTCTTCCTTATCTCAGCTCCATTGCTGAATGAGATTTGAGAAGACTGAGATAATACTTGCATAAAGTTTGACAGTTGCATATTAAATGTTCCCAAATGATAAGGAACATTTGTCACAACTCCAGAAGACAACATTTTTGCTTTTTTTAAAAAAATATAATTGGAGCCTTTTTAAGTATCTTGAAAAGGAAAATATAACATTGTCTCAAAATATGTACAGTTTGTATTTTCCTTATTTGTTATGTTCTTAGGGACCTGGGGGAAAAGCCTTCTTTCTAATAACTAATAACAGTCAAGTGGTTGGCTGTCGCTTTAGACTTGTGACTGAAAGAATGTGAAGCATGTTTGCTGTGGCCTGGTTGACATCCAGTCTCAGCAACATGAAGAAGTTCTGATTTTCCTCTTACACAGGACATTTTGACTATCTCCAAACAGACACTTTTAACAATAAAATAAATTTTATAGATTCTTTTTTAAATAAACTAAGAATGATATCCCACTGGATGAACCCCGGATGTTATAAAGAAAGATGGGAGTATAATCCAAAATACATTTAACATTGTAATAATGAAAACATGATAAAGACCAGAGTGTTGTTTTTGTTGCGTTGCTAAAATGTCTTCTATCAATATGAAAATACCTGAACTCACAAAGATGGAAAATTTATTTTGGTTGAAAATTCAGATTTCAGTTCCCAATCATGTTGCCTTCTCCTGTGGTTTGAGCCCCATGATAGTACATTGTGGGGACTTTTGGCAGAGAAAGCTAATCACCTCATAGGAAGCACAAAGGAAGGAAATAAAATGGAGATATGGGTAGGGGAAGGCAAGAATGAGATGATGAGCACGGATGCTAAGAAGAATGGAGGATGAAAAGATGAGCAAAATTAGTAGGGAAAGGGATGGGGAGAGGTAGGCTGAGGTCTCAATAACCCTTTAAGGTCCATCCTCTGTGGCTTAACTTCCTCCCAGGAAGCCCGATCCACTCTGTACCACCACCTCCCAGAAAAGCCACACATGGGGGTCTAACAAACAGCCCCTTGGAAAATATTCAGAATCCGATCTATAGCATCACATAACATGTTAAAGTTTTTTCTCAATTAGTTGTGCTGTTTATTAATTATCGTACTTCTACAAAGTCATTTCCAAAGGCATGTGAATCTGCAGTTAAAAATGAAAATGAGTCAAAATTAACTAATTTAATCGGTGAATAAACCTCAACCCAACTGAATATTTGTTTTTTTTTTTTTTTCCAAATCCTATATTCTTATAAGGATTGTATTGCTTCTGTTTCTTGACTTATCAACCATGTATAAAATATGATATAAAAATTAAGAATTTGACATTTTCATCATCAACAGATTTTGCTAGGTCTGTTATTTGCCATTATTCAAGTGTTTATCGCTGTTACTAAAACAATAGACTTAACATGTGCGTTTTTCCCAAAATCCTTGCTCTTTTATAAAGGATTCGGTTTAACAACAACAACAACAAAAAACCTCTTTTTTCTTTTATAAAGCCATGAAAAACTCAAGCTATAAGTCAAAAGGTCCTTACTTCATTCTCCTGCTCCCTGTGTCAATTGCTGGTGTCTATTGTTTTAAATACTGTTGATGTTCCACTACCCCCTTACTCACTTGCTGACTCAATGGATAAAGGAATGCAAGCCTGGCTAACGGCATTTAGAGGTGGAACTGATACTCTACAGAATTGTGTAGGTTTCTTTCTATTTGTCACTTCTCCCTACGTGAGGAAGGATGTATTGATAGACATATTACACCCTTGGTCATCACATCATAACTGAGCTAAAGATATCATCAGCACCATTGCCAGATGGTGGTACTCCATGGTGGAGGTAGGCTTTTCATGGGAATCTGTAACCAGACTTGAAGTTACTGTTCTGTTCTGTTCTGTTCCCCTCTAGCATTCCTGCTTCTACACTGAGTGCTTTCTGCTGCTATTTTAAGCTGTATCTTTTCTATATTGTTTTGTTTGTCTACTCTTTCCTGCGCTCACTCTTTACCCACTAAAAGTGAAGTACCCTGGTTCATTGATGATAACTTGGTAACTATTGGTACTTTTTTTTTTCTTCCGTACTGGTATAATTTTATTGTTTTGAAATTTGGGTGGTTATCTTATCAAACTAAACCAGAAGTTTTTAAGATATTTTGAAATAAAATGTTAACATAAGCAATAAAATATTTATGAACTTTTAACGTATCCATGTCACAACATACTATTTAACAGGGTTACAACACCCTATTCTACCTAAAGTGCAAAGAATGCAGGGGCTCACAGAATGGCAAGACCCCCTCATGTAGGGCAGGATGTACTGTAATCTCAGCCCTTGGGAGGTTGGGTCCAAGATCAACCTGGGCTTTAGAGGGAGACCATCTCAGAGAGCAGAGCAAAACAAACATCCCATTAGAGCACGAATTTGGCTAGCTGTTTAATTCACTTACTTCAGGAAGTTTTAATTCCTATTAATAACTATATGTGTGACTTTTTCCCCCTTCCCTAGTAGTAAAACTATAACTCAAAGAAATTCTGCCTACAATCGAGTCTATCATAAAAATTTAAAGCCATGAACTTGGCCAAATGTTAGAAAGATGAGTTTTTCCATTTTAACACACACCTCAGCAAACCCCGTAGCCTACAGCTTCTTTAGCCTGAATCTCCAAACGATGGATCAAAGACCAGAGAGGACCTCACAGGATTATGTCCATACAGACTTTTCTCAGACTGCCTGCAGGCTGCCTACTGGGGCCTGGTATTCACTTTGCAAGCTTCTTCCCAGAGTAGGTTAAATGGAAATGAAATGGACCGTGCAGAAGCATTCTCACATGCAGATGTATGCAGAGAAGCATTTGAGCCATGTATGGCCTCTGAGGTCTCTTCACACTGAAATCCATTAACAATAGAATGTACCATATTTTAGAGCAGAATTGTATTTGGCAAGAGAATGTAGACTTTGTACAGAATCTGGAAAGGGCTGCTGTTTCTGTTTGGCAGAGGAGAAAAATGAACGATAAATATGTGGAGAGAAACAGAGAAGGGTAGGCATGTGTGTTTCTTCTTGACCACGAAGGACATGTTAAATTGGGGTAATAACAGAAGCATAATTATTATTATGTTTTCACCAATGATAGTATAATTATGCAATATAATCTAAGGAATTCAGAGTTTTGTAAATCTTAGTAACAAAAAGCCAGAAAAATCTTCCTGATTAATTCTTTTCTTCAAAGTATTTTTTAGTAACAACACAAAACCTTTCCTTAAAATGCTTTTGTGCTCAAAGTCGTTCGGTTATCATTTTCCTTGTGGATATATTAATGATCTGCTAAAGTACTAATTTGTACTTAATGTTGTTCAGTCAAAAATAAAGGAAGTAAAATTCTACTGAGCTGAGAAGCTTTCTGTGTCGCAGGCATTAGGCGGCCATCACTTTGACTTCTATGACATATGCACTCAAAATGCCTAACTTAAGTAGGTTTATAAATGAGTAGGTTACCAAATTTTTGACCAATTTTAAATTACTCTGTATTAATCAATCCAGTTAGCCCATAAATAATTGCCTAAAAGTAAATACCAAATATGTTTGAAGATTATTTCCATCCTAACATCTTTAAGTTATATTAACCTAGTGACAGTGCCCTGACTTTTAGTTGCATTGAGCAGAAGAGGAAAGTATGCTGTGATCGTCCTGCTGTGTAGTGAGCTGGCTTCAGTTATATTTTGAGTGGGCTATCCAAGAGTTGTATTTAAAGAGCCTTCCCTCTCCCTGTGTGTCAGCCCTGCTTGTGTATTTACCATAAACCATGCGTGCAATCTCAGGGAAGGTACTTTATGTTACTGTGCACAGATCTCCGTCTGACATAGCACAGAAGTTCTGTGGAGGTATTCTCCTCATTGACTTAAGTGCTATTTCCAAATATCTTCCTGCCATTTTTGGCACTCGTGTTTATAGACTGTTCTACAGTGATAGTATAATCTATTTCTAAACCATACTCAAAGAGAAATATATACCTTATATAGCTGTTGAGCAGATGAAATGTGAATGGTATCACCAAGTGGTTTAGTGTGCTTTTATTTCATGTTGTAATTGTCAAGTAAGTTTAGAAAGCTATGTCTGGTGGCTGTGCATGGGACAGGTTAGAAGACAAAGGTAACTGAGATGCTGTCATGGAAGTTCTTAACTATATGTGGGCATGTATAGAATTACTCTGCGATTGGATTCAGATAGGCTAAGTAATAAAATGCTTCTCTACATTCAAATGCATACTTGTATCTTTTTTTTTTTTTATGCTTTACTTAATGCCTTGGCTTCACTTACCATTTCCATTTCCCTTGCCAAAATTTCAGTGTTTGGTAATTCATACCTGTTATGTTTAGGTATGGTTAATTAAATATCAATTCTACTTTTTTTTCAATTCTACTTTTTAATGGAATTTATTATTGAGAAACTATATTGCCCTCATGTGAAACAGAAAAACTAATTTTAATTCATTATTTCAAGTCAATATTGAATTTAACCAGACCACTAAAGTCACCTCTTATGTTCCTTAAATGCAAGTTAAAGCAATGCATGCCATAAGAAATAAACTTCCCCCAAATATCAGATATTTTATGTCGAAAGTCTGTTCTTGAGCAGATACAAATGGGCACTCTTCATTCCTATGCCCTCTCTGTCTCCCAAGGGACACCATCAGTCTATTGAACCCATCACATCATCCTATTTTCTTTACTGATCTATTTTAATCCAAATCTGTAAATATTGCCCTCCTTCTTGATTAGCCTTTCTTCTCTACATTTACTTTCAAGTAATGGTAATAGTCTGTAACCACTTTTAACCTGTCCCTTTAGACGATCATGAATTCTACGTTTAAAGATATATTGTTTTAGAACAATGCGCATTACAATAATACAATTACAAGAAACATATCAAAGATGAGAATGACACGGAACTCTATTATGTTATAAATCGGCGTTTTTGACACAGGCTTGATATCTCAGTGAATGTCCATTTGCCTCAAGTGTTTTTTTTTTTTCTCCAAATAATGAGTTAGTTCTCATTTTTTGTTACAACAAATTGAGGCACTAAGTTCATCACTGTGGGCTGAATAACAAAAGAGCTGAGGGGCATCTGAATTCCCCTTTGCTTTCTTTGTCTTGGTTTTGTTCATGTAGTTACAAATGCCTGCTTAGTCCTGTTCTTTCACACCATATCAATACATTCTGTGAGGCTCAATGTACTGACTTTAAACATATATAGTAAACGGTTTCTTTTGGTTTTGTTTGTAGTTGAAGTAAGTCTTTTTTTTTTCTCCCTGGGTTTGATGGGATATTCCTGTAATAAGAGTCAGGAGGCTGAGGCAGGAGGCTTGTGGTTTTAAAGCAGGCCTTGATTAGACCCTTTCTAAGATGGAAGAGAGAGAAGAAAGGAGAAAGGAGAAAGGAGGAAGAGCCAACGCAATCATTGAAGAGTATGCTATATACCTTTAACTTAAACGATATTAAAAATCTTGAGTATACTCCTAAAATGTTAGCTTTGAAAAAGTTGGGAGTTTACATTAGCAAACTAGAAAAGAAACAAAATAAAAGACTATCCCACTGTATATTTTTAGTATTCCTAGAAAAAAGCCTAAGTATATGTGAGCATGTATGTGTGAGCTTGTGTGTGTGCTTGTATGTGTGTGTGTGTTTACTAAACCAGTGTGAACAATATATAAAGCAATTCACTAAATTACAAACAGCAGCATGTCTGCTCATGGGATGCTAAAAAGGCTTTAAGTTAAAGGAAATTTCAGCTCTATTACAGACTTACTGTTCTCAGGGGAGGCTATAAGAGCCTAGTTATAAACTAGAAATGTACATGTTAAAATACACAGAATTTAAACTAAAATACCAATACAATTAGTCTTCTGTTGCTTATCAAAATGTGGCTTATTTTTAGCCATATATATTAATGTTCATTCTCTAATGATAAGTTGGTTTTTATTTGCTAAGTAATTTTTTAATAATATCTATGTAATAATAATATGCAATAATACATAAAATGTTTCTAAGGGAAATGAAAGAATCCTGATCCACCTATCAGATTTCGAGTATCCTGTGGGTTGATGAGGGTTTCAGTTCAGGCAAATATCCTTTCTACATTGGTCTACCCACCCAACACTTACCCCCATCCCAATTTAATTAGGCTGTCAATCACAGTTAGCGGCATCATACATTTCACAGCTGCCTGGCCAGTGCTTTGTTTTAGCCAAGCTTGAGAAACAGAAGGTCGAGTGAGTGTGCCCCTGAGGGAGTGAACACACTATCTGTGCTAGTGTTCTCACTTCCAGCCTTTCCCACTATTTCGCAATATGAGTGGACAGAAAGTGAATGTGGTAAATTAAATGAAAAGAAGCAGCGAAAGCAAAGAGTAGCAAAGTCAGACACAGTTCTAGTCATGGGAGTGTTTCGAACACAAGCAGAAGTGGGGAATTAAACTTTGGTTCCAGCTTCTGAAAGGTGGCAACCATTCAGGCCAAGGCTATATTTGCAAGAATACATACCTATTATTTGGATACAGCTCCTAAAAATGGCATTCTAAATCGAGGTTTCACTGAGTTTTCAAATACCATTAGGTAAAGGTAAATCTTTAGTACATGGAACTGTGCCCATTGTCTATATTTATCATATAAGGATATTCTCTCAAGTTGTAAACTATCTGAATAGAAGGGAAGTAAGAGTCAAAAAATAGAAGAGAGTAATTTCTCTACCTTGTATTCAAAACAGTTCTACAGACTTTGAGACATTTCATTTTTGCAAGTGGAAAGTGTGTATTATTTATTCCATAATAGACTAAATTGTGAAAAAATATCCTTCATAAGGAAAGGATATCACTATAATTCATAAAACTAATCATATAATGTCTGATCATATTGACCGTTTCTGCTTAATAACTGAGAGGAAAGTGAAAATGATGTTGTTTTAATTTCTCGATGTTGATTATTATCGTTTTTGGTCATGAGCTTTATTGCATTGACTTCCCATGTTATAATTAACTGCCACATAACTATATTAATTTTTCTACCTTTTAGAATACCAAACATTTTCATTATTTCATTAGGCATTCAATAATACTAAATACTTACACCTGACCACAGATCCAGGCTCCACTGATAGTGTTGGTATCAGAGCATTCTTCTTGAAAGGAGAGCGTTTCTTCTTGAAAGCATTTAGTATTATATAATATGGGGTTTAAATAAATAAATAACTATATATATGTGTATATATAGCTGTATGTATGTATCTCCTATCCTTGTATTTTTATCACAGTATGACTTGTCTTCTGAAAGTTGTTCCTAACGTGCAAGGAGTAGAAATATATCCACAAATTCACACAGTAAACAGTAGAGGTATATCATACTTTTAACCACCACTACTTGAGTATCAAATTAGGAGCAAGTACTTTGTTTAGAATCACAGGAAAAGAAACTATCAATGTTGATTCCCCACAAAGTTACTCTATGAAAAAACAAAAAATAGCCTAAAGATCAAGAAGCCTGATCATACAACTGTGAAGTCAATGGCACAGCTGTCCAGCTGATATGTGACCATAACAAGACGGGATTTTAGAGTGAGGGCGCTCAGGGTAGTTTGTGTCATACGTGACAACTGAAGTCCACCTAAAGCAGGATCCAAGAGAACCAAGACTATTACTGACACAAGACGTGGAGCAGAAAACACAGCTAATTTCAGCACACAAAGATTGCTAAAGAAAAGGACCAATTTCCCTTAATGTTAAAGGCTCATTCCACTTCTGGGCTTATCCTGCTGGTGTCAGGTTCAGGCAGTGGTCTTGCCACATCTTATAGAGTGGTGATACAACCATTCTGTACACATAGCTGAAGTATCTCACTTTTCCCATATAATCGAACTCAGAAATCCTGGTTCCTTGTACGTGTGGGCGGGGGGGGGGGAAGAGAGAGAGAAGAGAGAGAGAGAGAGAGAGAGAGAGAGAGAGAGAGAGAGACAGAGAGAGAGAGAGAGAGACAGAGAGAGAGAGAGACAGAGAGAGAGAGAGACAGAGAGACAGAGACACAGAGACACAGAGAGAGAGAGAGACAGAAAAGCCCCCACTGATCACTTTGTTCTGCTTGTGCAAATGTTAGAGTTTGTTGTGAGCCTTACTAAGTTTCTCCAGTCATTACAGCCTGAGAAAGCAATGTCCAGAGCAGAAACAGGAAGCTGGGTTGACACTATTTTGCTTACCTATACCAGGTACCATTTCACTGTGCAAAAGCACACGAAAATATCTAGGAAGTCAGATGCCCCCAAGAGAGAATTTTTGAAGCAAGTCCCTCTTGGGCTGATTATAAGACTAATCAGCCATTTATCAAGCAAGCCATTATGTATCTGACCATATGAATAAACATAATTCATGCAAATATAATTTATGTTAAATACATTCTTGAGTTATTATGCACAATATTTTCTTCATCAAAAATCAGTGACCAAAAGTGCACATATATTTGCAGTAATTCTTTTCAGCATTTTGAATATTCCATTTTCCTCTTGCCTTTGATGAAAGACTGGCAGCTTCTCTGATTAAGTTCCTCTCCAAACATATCTCAGGCATTTGGAAGAAGGTTATTTATTTCCAAAGATATACATTGTGATGATATTATCAGTCTGATGTGTAAGGTTTTAACAGTATTTCAGATTTTAATCTTTTAACAAAGCTTGGCAGTCTAGAAACACAATCCTGTCCTGGGCTCATTAATAAACAAATTAGAAAGCTACAGTCTCAGTCCTGACCTCAGAGGTACCCATTAGTGACTTTTCTCCATTGTACTGTGATGTAATCACAGGCACTGAAGTAGCTGACCATTTTCTTTGTTAATCAGAAATAATTCAGCATCATTACAGTTCAAACACAAAAGCCCATGTGTTTATTTTTTCATGTAGAAAGGAAAATTCAGAGCTCTTCCCTTTTCTCATATTTTGAAGATGCATATTTTTGAAGACGCACAATTGCAAACATGAAATGTTATTTTTATACAGTCTTTTAGAAAAGAATAAATCCATACAAATCTTAAAGTTAAAATTACAAACATCGAGATGAGAAAGTACACAGTGCCATGGTAGGTATGTATGATATAAGTCTAATCCTACCTGAAGTCCAGAGGTTCTTCTGAAACAGACAGGTAGTACAGTGAAGGAAAATTCACTCAAATATCCCTTTATAACTCCATTGAAAATACTTCAAACCTTCTTTGAAAACATGATACTCTCATCTGCAGACGAAAGAGATTTATTTCAATGCTGCGGGAACTCAATCAATTCTCAAGCTTCTAATTTTTTTTTTTCTCCAACGCATTAGGATGTGTCCTTACATACTGAGATTCCCATAAAAGAATCTGATGCTCAGATATCACCATAAATGCTGGCAAAAATGACAACTGTATTTTATTACTAAAACAAAGCGCTCGCAGGCTGGGTAGCTAAGTGCTGTTATGCAATTTGTGCTCCACACAAACACATAGGTCACACGGCATTTGGGTCCCCAAGCAAGCCAGCATTCATTTCCAAAGCCAGACCCTTAAAAAGTTAAATGCCTAAAGAATAAAGACACCTGCAGGTTAGTGCAGGCATTTGGCCAAAACAGACATCCTTTCCCGAAACCCAATATTAAAGAGAGTCCTTTTACCTACTAAGCATACAACAGTCAAAGCCACCAAAGTATCAGTCAGTGTTTTTGGCAGCATGCATTTGCTAACCTATCCAAGAATTATCTCCTCTAGTCCTTTCAATGTGGATGAGTGATGTTACTATTTTAAAAGGATTTGGAGATAATATCTTAAAAATCCTGACTTATGGAGGTACTTACATTCGTCTTAAATTTTTTTTTATTTTATTATTTTTTTTCCAGTTTATTTATTTTTTATTAAAAATTGCCATCTCTTCCCCTCCTCCTCCCCCTTCCCTCCCCTCCCCTCCACCCACACCCCCACTCCCTCCCTCTTGAGGCCAAACAGCCATCAGGGTTCTCTACCCTATGTTGAGTCCAAGGTCCTCCCAACTCCCCCCAGGTCCAGGAAGGTGAGCAACCAAACTGACAAGGCTCATATGTTTCTAAGATTTAGTCCACTTATGTACTACTGTTTGTGATGTGAAATGCCTCAGCAGTTGGTATACAAGCAAGGGGAACAGAATTGGGATTTCCCTGCATCATTGCTGGGAACTGGAGCGCCAGCTTCAGAGGAGGAGATGGGGTGCTTGGAGCAAGCTTGGTTAGTAGTAGCTACCTAAGTCAGTCTGGGTTTGATTTCAAGACCCTGCCTCAAAAATAATAAGGTGGAAAAGGTGATGAAGGAAGATCCATAACATTGATCTGGGGACCCTACATGCACATGAAGACATGATTACAAGCACTCACTCACATACACGCACACACACATGGGACATACACGTACATGCCCACGACCCTCACGTATGCACATGAAAAGAAGAAAAAGAAAATGAGCATGCAAGCTTATCAGTATCAAAATGAGACCTAACCCAAACTCTCTCCATACCCATCAAGATGACGTACTTTGGGTTCCATTCTGAGTACGTTCATGGTCAAGATTCCCTAAGGAAAATAGATAGCTAGTTCTGTCTTGAGTCAGTTTTGCATACCAAGGATTTGCAGACCAGTCCATGTTGCTTTATCGTGAAACAGTCCATACTTTTTTTAACTCAAAGGCACATGTCCTGTAGTGGTTTGAATGAAAATGATCCCCATGGGCTCATATAGTTGCATACTTGGTTCCCAAATTGGTGGAACTGTTTGAGAAGGATTAGGCTGTGTGGCTTGGTTGGAGGAGGTGTGTCACTGGGGGTGGGCTCTGAAGTTTCAAAAGCCCACACTGTACCAAGTTAGTTCTCTGTGCCTCACAGTTGCTCTCACAATATGAGCTATCAGCTACAACTCCAACCTGTGCCCAAAGCTTGTTGCCATGCTCCCTGCTATGATAATTGTCTCTAAATCTCTGAAACTTTAAGGCCCTAATATGCTTTCTTTTTTTAAGTGTCTTTGGTTATTGCATCTTATCATAATAACAGAAAAGTAACAAATATACAGACTTTAATTTAGATATGTAATAAGTGAGTAAATACAATAGATATTTCCCCCATACAGGTACTAATGTAAAATCAATGCTTGGTCTTACAACAGATACAACCTCATCACTGAGGAATTGTGATATGCATCATGTCAGTAGCTGCCAGTTTTATTCAGCTCAGGGAGGAGAAAGTGGACTTTCTATTTATTTCCTATTTTGATGTTTTTCTTCATGTTATTAAGATTCAACCTGTTTCTAGTGTTTATTTCTTAATGTCACTCTTCTCCTCCAAAATAAACATGTTAAAACATTTAACTTAATTATGAAAACAAGCATACAAAGTAGGTTTTCACGTACATAGCTCAATAGAGTTAGCAATATTCCCATTGTCATGCAGTCTCCCAAAGGCTTTTATGTGGTAAAATCAAAATTCTGTGCCCAGTAAGTAATGTCGAAGGTTTTCCAATAAAACATATACAAAGTTGTATTAGTGAAAATTTTGCTGTTCCAAAGTTTCACGAAGTATGTACATGCCTATAACAATTGTCCATGCCGGTGAAGAGAATCTCACAGCATCCCTGGCAATTCCAGGAAGTCTCTGTCATTGCTTCGCATCCGCTGTCCTTTTCTACACACATAAAGTTCAAGTTTACCCCACTAAACTGTAGCTTCTTTTAAATTTTCTACAAGTGCGATCATGTTTATTTATGAAACGCAATTACTTGATTATTTTCCAATCATTTTACTTTTTTTAATAAAGGGGGTTTAATTCATAATTCATTTACAGTTGATTATACTTTTGTATTAAATGTAAAGTTTCTAGCTACTCAGTCACTTTTGTAAATTTAAAGTTTTTATTGTATTTTGGTCCTAGCTACCCTCCTATCACCCATTCGAAATTTTCCTGGGGTCCCCACTGTTGATTCAGTTCATGCTGCTTGTGTGTGCATGGATATTGACGGACAACCAGGTGCCACATCCCAAAGCGCTTGCTGCGTTTACTATTATCATCCTGGTCTCATTGTAGTATCCAGGACGTGAAGTAACATGGTCAATAGATAATTGGGATACGAACCATCTTTGCCTATCTCACCCCCTTGGGGGAACGCTATGTATTCCTCCATTAAATATGATGTCTGCTATGAGTTTCTATAGATGTTTATTATATTAAAAAAGTCCATCTAGTTCTGATATTCCAAGGGTTTTCATCCAGAACAAGTGGTAAATTTATATTAGGTTGCCTGCATACATTGTGATAATGCTATAATCTTGGTTTTTATTAATATACTGTAGCAAGCCTTATTATTAATTGGGGATATTAAATAACTGTAAAGAAGAGTATAACATTGTTTGTTGAACTGAAGAATTCACTGCTCCAGTTAGCTGGGCTTAGGGATCTTATTATGAGAAATTTTCTAACTCTATTTTGTTAATGCATGTTGGAGTTTTAAATTTTCTGCTATTTTTGATAAAAACAATTTTCAGAACTTTGACCAACTTAGCTTAAGTATTAAATTCACTGACATTAATTTTCATAGCATTCTTGTGTTTTAATACATGTACAGTCACTACTGGCTATTTTATTTTGGTTCTAATAGTGATTATTTCATTTTCACAAGGATAATATTGACAAAATTATAGGAATATTTTAAAGTTTATTATTTTAATATTTTTCTTCTACATTCTTTAATACCATGGATATACCTTTAAAATAATTAATATATATTTTTAGCAAAACTACCTTAGGTTTACAGGGAAAAGGATAAAGCAGGAAGAAAGTACAAAGTTTTGTTTATATGTCCTTTCTGGCTTCTTAGTTTATTTTTTAACCTCTTGCTTTACTGTGATTTATTTCTTACAGCTGATGAAGCAATATTAATACCGTAATATTAACTAAAGCCTGAAAGGCATTTTAGGATTTGTGCAGTTTTTTTACAGTTCTATGCATTTTGACAACTTTATAATGTCAAACATTCATATAATATGAAATGTAGCAGGGACTGAATCATCTCCTGTTTTCCATATTTACCAACCCTCTTCTATCTAACCCTGAAAAGCCACTGATCTTTTCAAACTAGCAATAGTTCCATCTTTTCTAGAATGCCATATACTGTGAAATCTACACTGTGGCCTTTTCAGCACGACTTCTTTTCCTTAATAACATGCCTTTGGGTTTCTATGCCTTTTTGTGGCATAATAGAAATATTTTTTTTTTCTGGAAACAAAAGTCCCATTGTGTGGATATACCAGAGTTTTTTTATCTTCTCATTTCCTGAAGGACATCTTGATTGCCTCCAAGTTTGCTAATTATTAATAAAGCGTCTATAAACACAACATGTAGGTTGCAGTGCTGACATACACCCTTACCCTTTGTAAGTAAACGTATAGAGATATGACTGCCAGTTTGTGGGATAAGAAACTCTTTAGCTTTAATAGAAGCTGCTAAATTGATTTGCATAGTGGATATATAAATATGTGTTTCTGCCATCAATGACTGAGAAAACTTGTTACCATTTGGTGCTAAAATCTAACATGTTTTAGATTTTAGCCATTATAACAGTGTGTGCTGGTAGTTTTAGTCTATAACCTCCTAATGGCACATATTGTATGACTTTTCACATACTTACTTGCTGTCTGTTTACTGCCTTTGATCCAATATCTATCCATATATTTTTCTATTTTTTGTTGTTATTATGTTTTAATAGTTCTTTATTTTTAAATATACATATCATCAGATAGGCGGTTTAGATTTCTTTTATCTCAGGCCGACTTGACCATTCACTACTTTGAGTGTATTTCAGAAAGAAGCTTTGTGACAACGCAGTCTAAGTTACTAACATTTTCATTCACAGATCATAGCTCTTGTGTAGAACCTAAAAACCTGATTACGTCACTACAGCAGTACTGACACCTATTGTCCTCTGTTGTGTTATGGAAGAGTTATTGTTTTCCGATTTACGTTATGTCACACATCCAGATTTCATTTTTTCAGCATCATTACTTCCTACTCTTTTTGTTTGTTTGTTTTTTGTTTGTTTGTTTTTGTTTTTGTTTGATTATTTGGGTTATTCAAGACAGGGTTTCTCTGTGTTGCTTTGGAGCCAGTCCTGGAACTAGCTCTTTTAGACCAGGCTGGCCTTGAACTCACAGAGATCCACCTGCCTCTGCCTCCGGAGTGCTGGGATTAAAGGCGTGTGCCCCTACCGCCCGATCTAATCCCTATTATAAACATACTATTTCCTGTTATCATTCTTTGACTTTTATATGCAGTTCTTTTTATTTTTTAAATCCATAAGAGTACTCATATAACTGATTTTATATTCTCTGTTCCATTTATATGTGTGTATATATACATACATACATACATGCATGCATACATGCATGCATACATATAAGCTTTAAACTCAGTGCTTTCTGGTTTTAGTTTAATGACTCTTCAGTTTAAATGCCTTTTGAATTTCATTATGACTTCTTTTGTAACTCATGTATTGTTCTGTATTATTATTTCTGTTCCTGTCTTTGTCTTCATCTTGCTATGTACCCCAGGCTGACCTCATACTGTTGATCCTCATACCTAAGTCTCCCACATACTGGGATTATAGGCCAATGCTACCATGCCAAGGTTGTAATTTCTTCAATTACTTTTTATTGCCAATTAAGTCACATTGATTAGAAAACATAAGAAAATTTGAACCTTCAATGTTTCTTGAAGCTTATACATTAGGATACAGAGTATTACAATATGTTTAGATAAAGTAAATAATGGAAATGTTGTCATTATTGTGTATAATATTACATATGCATTTATATGCACTTGTGTAATAATTAGATTGTTTATTCATTTCCTTATCTGAAATTACTAAGTGATACTTTTAAATCTCTCAGTTGGAATATCTCTTTGTTTATTTTTCCTCTTAGTTCTCTGAAAATTTATGATTTTCATGAGATTTATTTATTATTTATTTATTTCATGAGAAAATTTATGAAAATCATGAGCCACATAATGACATTTGATCAGTGTTGAACTACATGTATAATGGTGATCTTATTGGAATATAGGAACTAAAAATTCCTGTTGTCAAGTCATGTCATAGCTCTTACAGCATAGCATAACATATTACGGACTTGTTTGTAGTTACTCATGTAAGCAAATACACTGTACTTCTAGCTGTATTTGATCACAGCAATACAACTACATATGTTGCACACTTAGCAATGACAATAAAGTATTGTTGCCAGCTTGAGCAGTCCCTAAAATAACATGTGTACTGTGATTTTAGAATGACTTCTACTTTAATAGAAGCAATTTTTCTATGAGATGGTAGCTGTATAATGTCTGCAGTACTTTCTATGAGTCGTGTTTACTTCATCTCTTGACAACATCATTGTTTGTATTTATTCAGTTTAAGATCTTGTTGCTGAATTCTTCATAGCCTTAGAAACAAAAAAGCTATACCATACATGTGACACTATAAAGTTTTGGTGTATATTAGGCTACACATGTAGGATTTTGCTAAGGACATAATAATGTTCCTAGGGTGTTTCTGAGAATGTTTCCAATGCCTAAGTAATGCGAGGCTCTTATATCTCTGAATGGCAGAGGTAAATAACATAGACACTTACACAGAGTGAGAGGCTTCTGTTGACCATCACCTTCAGTGCCCAGGATTCTGAGTAGCAAGGTCAGTCTTACCCTTCAGTCTCCATGCTACACAGAGCATATTATCACTTTGTCCCAGGGCTTTTCTCCATTCTTTCTGCTGCCTGTTGAAGAGTCGCTCTGCATGCATCTTACCAAACCAACTCTTGTGCTAAAGGTACAGACTTCAGTGACTGTACGATTTAAAACTTATAATTGTTTATTAATGAAATCATTCCATTTACTATTTCAGAAAATAGTTGACTATGGGTAAGTGTGAAAGGGGGACTAAAAAGTAGGGGTTCTGTGTAAGTATCTTTTTTTTTTTTTCCCACTTAACTGGCTCTTTATTACACCAATCAAAGCAATACATCTTCATACAGTATACAAATATCCCACAATGCTCTTGTGCAAACAGACATAGATGCTGCTATCTGAAGAACAAGACTGAGTTTTAATGCTGTCACCCACTCACCCACCCCCCTGCTGTCATAAGGCAAAAGCTTTAAATCAACTTGTATAAAAGTAAAAACAAAAACTAAATTCCAGGAGGAGTTAGTGGCAGCCAAGTAGGTATTCCAGGACAGTGGCACTGGGGTCCCCAAGGGCAAGTATTCAGGTCCTGGTTTGCAGAGGGAGCCTCAGGGCCAGCTCCGTCAGATGATTCATGTCTGGTTGTTTGCTCCGCTTCTTGATGTAGTCCAGAGTCATGGTCCTTGTGTCTGCACAGCCGTGCCTCTGAGCCAGGTGCCACAGGTTGACAGAGAGTTGGTTCAGCTTGTTGTTACGAAGGTCCCCATGGGCCAGGATGCTATTGAAGAAGGAGAGGCCCAGCAAGCTCTGGCGCTTCAGGAACTCGTCCTTGGCCAGGGTTTTCAGGTGCGAATCTACACCTCTGTCTTGCACCTGCTATCTGCCATGAGCCAGGACACCTACCTTTACCACATAGACAAAGTTGACTCCAATGACAGCCTGTGTAAGTATCTTTTGAAACACATTTTTTCCTCAAAACTGGTAAGAAGCCCGAAGTAAGTTCTAAGTTTAAGTTTAGTTCCCACTTGGGAATTTACCATAATTTTCTCTTCCTTAATACCTACCCATGAAAATATTATATACTATGTTTTGTGTATTCCAATAAGAACAGTCTACATTTCATAACTTGAATGCTGTCAATATCTATAAAAAGAAAAACAGCGAAAAATTTGTTTTGTTTATATGAAGCTTCACTAGACAAGTTTACTGCTAATAGAAAACAAAGTATTAGAATTTATTTTGGCCTATTTGATTAACATTTTACTAATGATAATATTATATTTTTAAATTTTTTTAAAAAATTTTTTTCTTCCTCATTTTTTTTATTAAAGATTTCCATCTCCTTCCCTCCTCCTCCCCCTTCCCTCCCCTCCCTTCCACCCATACCCCCACTCCACCCCTCTCCAAGACAAAGAGCCATCAGGGTTCCCTTCACTATGTTAAGTCCAAGGTCCTCCCAGCTCCCCCTAAGTCCAGGAAGGTGAGCAACCAAACTGACAAGGCTCACAGTGAGCCCGTCCATGCTGTAGAGTTCACGTTCATTGCCGTTGTCCTTGGTTTCTCAGTCCTCCTCCACCATCAGCCACATTCAGAGAGTCCTGTTTAGTCCCCTGTTCCATCAGTCCCATTCCAACTGGACTTGGTGGTCTCCCGTTAGATCTGTCCCACCGTCTCAATGGGTAAACGCACTCCTCTTAGGGCATGCTCAGCCTCCATAGCAATCAGGGAAATGCAAATCAAAACAACGTTGAGATACCATCTTACACCTGTCAGAATGGCTAAAATCAAAAACACCAATGATAGCCTTTGCTGGAGAGGATGTGGAGTAAGGGGTACACTCATCCATTGCTGGTGGGGATGCAAACTTGTGCAACCGCTTTGGAAAGCAGTGTGGAAGTTTCTCAGGAAATTTGGGATCCACCTACCCCAGGACCCAGCAATCCCACTCTTGGGAATTTACCCAAGAGATACCCAATCATATTACAAAAGCATCTGTTCAACTATGTTTATAGCAGCATTAAATAATTTTTTAAAAGGAAAACAAATTGTCTTTCATTTAACATACCACTCCCAGTTTTCACTCCCTCCCCTCCTCCCATTCCCTCTACTTTCCCTACCACTGCAACCCCCACCCCATCCACTCCTCAGATAATGTAAGGCACATTGCTTTGAAAAAGGACCAAGGCCCTCCCTCCTGTATCTGTGCTGAGCAAGGTATCCATCCAAAGAGAATAGGTTTCCATAAGCCAGTACAAGCAATAGGGATAAATCCAGGTGCCTCTGTTAGTGGCCCCACAATCTGCTCCAGCCATACAACTGTTACCCACATTCAGAGGGACTAGTTTGGTCCTATGCTGTTTCCTTCCTTGGCTGTCTGGAGTTGGTGATCTACCATTAGCTCAGGTCAACTGTTTTGGTGAGTGTCCCCATCGTGATCTTGAACTCTGCTCATATTCTCACTCCTCCTACTCTTTGACTGGTCTTTGGGAGCTCATCCCAGTGCTCTGCTGTGGGTCTCTGCAACTGTTTCAATCAGTTGCTGGATGAAGGTTCTATGGTGACATTTAAGATAGTAATCAACCTGGCTACAGGGCAAGTCAAGTTCAGGCACCCTCTCCACAATTGCTTAGGGTCTTAGCTGGGGTCATCCTTGTGAATTCCTGGGAATTTCTCTAGTGACATGTTTCTTGCTAGCCCCATGGTGTCTCCCTCAATGAAAATATTCTGTCTTTCCTCTCCATTTCTGTCCTTCCTCCATCTTGATTATCCCATTCCCTCAAGTTATCCTTCCCCTACCTGAGGATAATATTATAATCTAAAATTAGACATTCGTCAACATATGGTTCTTTAAAATATTAAAATTATTTTCCAAAACCAGAAACTTTATAGGTTGTAATATTATAAAGATAAAGCTACTTTAATCCACTTATAGCTATTGAAATAGCCCTAAAAACAACATAAAAGCACGATTACCCTAAAAATAGCATAAAAACATTATAGGGAACCAAGACTCATATCCTATTGTTACCTTGTTATTTAGTTTAATCAG
This sequence comes from Arvicola amphibius, assembly GCF_903992535.2. NCBI lineage: Eukaryota > Metazoa > Chordata > Mammalia > Rodentia > Cricetidae > Arvicola > Arvicola amphibius. The sequence goes on from NC_052048.2 coordinate 163,419,804, forward strand.
AGGTCAGAGAATGTTCTGGAGGCTATTCTCATGGGACATTATCTTCCATTAGGGTACCAGCTCTCTACTGGCATTGAGTTGATGGCATTAAGAGATAGTTGCAGCAGGACGTGGAGGCATAAAACTCTATCAGGACTTTGGGGGCTAAAACAAGAGAATTGCTGTAAATTTGAGGCTATCCTGGGCTACATAGTGAGTTGTAAACTAGTACGGGTTACAGAATGAGCAATTCAGTTTTTAAAAAATTATACCAGGGTGTATAGTATGAGATCACAAGGGCAAGGCTTATGTGCAAAGACAACACAGTTATATTTATTAATTGATTTAGAAACTTCATTCAATTCTATAAAACCATTCAAAGGAGTTTCTGTAATTGTTCATTATTTTAAAGGCTTTCAAGATCTGTGGAGATGACTCGATGGGTATAGCCCTGACTTCACATTCTCAGAAACCATGTAGACGGCCCTGACTTCACATTCTCAGAAACCATGTAAACAGCCAACAAAGTGGCTCATGTCTGCAGCGTAAGAGCTAGCAAGCTGAGGCAAGAGTATATTGGGGACTGGTGGCCACCCAGTTTAGCACATATGGTGAACCTCAAAGTAAGGCCTGTCTCAAAAGTTAGAGTGTGATAAAGGAAAACACCACATGTTGACCTCTGACTTCAATACCTACTTATATAGGCAACTGCACCTACACACACACACACACACACATATACACATGTACACACACAGACACACACACAGACACACATACATATACACACAAGCACACATACTACACACACACACACACACACACACACACATACTCTATACACCATCCTCAGGTATAAATCATAGATTTCTCAAAGCACTCAACTTGTGTTGTGAGGGTTAAATTATTCCTCCAAACTAAAACTAAAGAAACTTTCTAAACCATTATTTTGCTGTAAGAAGGAGAATAAATTCCTACCCTTTCACAAAAGGCATTTTGGCCACCAATTAATGTAGGTGAGATTCAAACTACCTGTTTTACCATTGGAAGAATGTTTTAGATGTTGATAGAACAAGGTGTTTTGAAGTTATAGGAAGATATCACTTTATATTAGCAAAAATTGGAGTAAGTTGCACAAATCAAGAAATTTAAGTTTTTGAAGATAAATTATTTAAAATTGACAATATCGTAGGACATAACTCAGCTTGTGTGCTTCTTGTCTTCTATGCACAATGTCCTGATCTGGTCCCAAGCACAGTATAAAATCAAGTGTGGTGCCACAAGACTATGAACCCATCACTAGGGAGGCATAGATAGAACAGAATATATATATATATATATATATATATATATATATATATGGAGATCCTGGAAAGCTTGGTCGATATGATATCTTCTTTAAAACATGGCAGGAAGGGGCTAGAAAAATTTTCAGAGATTGTACATTAAACGTTCTTGAACTACAGCTAATATATTTTAGTTTTACCTGGAGTAAGGGCTCACTAATTTGCCCAGGTTAAGCATAATTAATGAAGGAAATTAGGTCATAAAAAAGAAACAATTGGTTACTGAATCAGATGTCATAGGCAACATTGAATAGAAATAGCCCCACTGTATTGAACTTGGATTAATGATGAAAGATTTGGTAGTTTGAAGATAGTGACTGTTAACCCAGGCAGAGAGAAATGAAAAACAAACAAATAAATATACAACAGAAACCTGAAGTAGAGCATAGGAACTCTCTGCCGTCAGATGGTGACTCTGTCCCTTACACATGTCCTGAAGAGGTTTTGAGGTAGCTGGAAGGAAGTTAAGAGCAGATTTGAGAGATCTTGAATTTTAAGTAAGATGCTGAACTCTTCTTGATAGGATGAGGAAGTCTTTTTGGTCTTTGATAAGAAAATGATGAGATTGATATTTGGAGAAGGTAATTCTGGCAACAATAGGTAGTATTGATTGGCGATGCAGGACATTAAAGGCCTGGAGAATGACTGAGGGAGGATAACAATAGTTCACATGAAAAATGGTGAGGCAAGGAACTAAGATTGAGTGAGTGTGAACGGCAACAGGGATCGTGACTGGAGAGGCATTGTGGAGGTGACTGGGTACTAGTTACGGACCTATTGAAAACAGAATTGCATTTGAAGAAAGAATAAAAATTATCATGAGATATTGAGTTTGACTGACTGGGAAGATAATAGTGTTCTCCTTCAAGAGACAAACTCCACTGGGACAGGGGCTGTGCTGGGGAGACGGCATGAGTGGAATTCTCCTCAGTGACAAACCTGTACGCAACCAACAGGGAGATGTTCCAGTCTCATGCCCAGAGAGGTTGGTGCATTCTGCATCAATGTCCAAGTGGTAAGGCAAAGATAACTCACAAACTAGAAACAGATTTCAAAAAAGCATCCATGTTTCCAAAATCAACAAAGTTTGAAGCACTTTGTAATCAAACCTGCTGCTATGCCCCTAATGTTGCCTCAGCTTAGCCTCCATGCCTCCAGGTCCCCCTCTCCTTCCCTTTTGTATTTATTTCTCAATTTTTGACTGTTGTTGAAAAAGTGTGCCCCTTTAATCCAGTGGTGCACAACCTTTCTAATGCTGTGACCCTTTAACGCAGTTCTTCAAGTTCTGGTGAGTTATTTTGTTGCTACCTTATAACTATAATTTTGCTAGTGCTATGAATCATAATATAAACATCTGATAGAATATCTGATATGTGACCCACAAAGGGGTCATGACCCACAGGTTGAAAAACACTGCTTGAATAAAAACTAGCAAGGAAATTGCTCCCCCTCTGCCCCAGTCTCCTGAACATTTGGGATAAACAAAGTACCAAATCCAGCTCTGTCTTTTTCCAAAAGATGATGATGGTGATGATGATGGTGATGATGGTGATGATGGTGGTATTGATGATGATGATGATGATGATGATGATGATGATGATAGAGCTCATGAATATTATAACATGCATTTGACTGGTCTTTGAAGGTATCTGACTTCCTAATCCTTTGTCTTCTCTCAGTTATCTATGTAAGGTCAGAAGAGTAAGCTAATTGGGAAAAGGAACAGATGTGGTTGACAGGTGACTTTTGATAGTTTATGGAATTGTGTTCTATAAAAGGCATCTTCATGGAGGCTGGGGTTAAGGAATCTTGGGAACAGTGTCCATAACAGGTTAGGTTTTCTGTTCTATATTAAATAAGAGGAAAGCAGAAATTGAGTGCTGATAGAGTGTCAACTCCTGAACTAAGCCCCGTAGAGACTTTATCTCATGTATGACTCAGTGAAGTTTTATGTTATAATACCCAGTTTACTTATAAGTCGTCTAGAGCAGAGAGTTTATACAGCATGGTCACAGCAACCTATGAGAGTACGCTCCAAACAAGTCTGAGGGAAGACGCATCACTAACAAAAGATAAGCTGGAAAAAATATTACAAGAGATAAAACTCTTCCAAATATTGTTTTTTAAAATATTTGCCGTTTAAGTAAAGAATCCATTCTCTAAAATCTTTTATTCTATCGTTCAACATAAATTTAAAATATCTGCCACTACAGCACAAGAAAAAAGAATGTATATAAAGCAGAGTTTGATATAATCAGAATAAATTGTGATTACAAGGCAAGTATGTTCAGCATATAAATGGATAAATAGGTACCATTTTTTTCATCTTCAAGTCTCACATTTTTAAAGGAGCTATAAACATTCATCTAGAGGAATTTGTCAATGGTATAGTTCTATTGCTGTGATGAAGCACTATAACCAGGACAATTCTTGTAACAAAAACATTTAATTGGAGCGTGTTGTTTAAGTTTCAAGAGAGGTTCAGTTCATTTTTACCATGGTGGAAAGCATGAAGTATGAAGGCAGACGTGGTAGTTGACAGTACTAAATCTTGCGGGCAACAGGAATTCAACTGAGATATTATGTGATACTTGGTACATGGGAAACCTCACATTCTGCCTTCATGGTGACATACTTCCTCCAACAAGGCCATAGCCATTCCAGCAAAGCCACAGCTCCTAATAGTACCACTCCCTATGATATTATAGGAGCGAGATACATTGAAACTCACAGGTTTTAAGAATGTTGACGTGTACAGCAGGCAGCAATGAGTCTGTGGAAATCAGAGATTTTTACAAAGTGAACACAGGCAGTGGAAAATGAGATATCCATGAGATAAACATTAGCATGTTGTGCCTTTAATGTGCTGTCATTGCTATTTCAGTGCAAAAGACTTTATGAAGAGAACTTGTAGGACAGAAGCATATGGAATTCTGTGGTGAAGTCATAGAAGTGTATGTCTTTGGCGTTTTGTAGCGAGTCAGTTGGAGTTCTCAGAGTGATCTCTGTTCTAATCTAAATCTAAATGAATGTTGGTGAGTATGATGCGAAGAAAGTGTATGCAGTCACTTGGCCTTGTGAAATTAAAGAATTTGTTTTGTTTTGTTTTTCTGATTTGTCAGTAGGAATTTCTATGAATCCCCTTAGTAGAATGTATTTAGTCTGATTGTAATCTTATTCTTTCTCACTCTGGGACTGAGGAATCTAGAATGCAGACAAGCCTCTTGTGACAACAGTGTTCATTGAGGGCTTTAAGAAGAAACTCTTTCAAGATCTTCTTCCTTTCATAGTTATCGTCTCCTACACCAAGACAAGAAAAAAACATAGCTGATAGTACAAAGAATTTTTCAATAACTATTCAATAGCTATTAAATATTTTAAAATATTTAATATTTCCTTTTCAATATGTCCTCACCTTAAAGGGCCCTCAAGGAGTGATTTCTTTTCATGCTTTTATTCCCATCAACCTTGACTAGAACTTAGTTAAGAGTTTCATTTTTCCTTTCTTTTTCAAAAGAACACTTCTCTGTATTAGCACTCACTTGTATCATGCCAGTTACATTTGTAGAAATTTTGGATTGCTGTACCAATAAGACATATCTACCATATAATCTCAATGTGAACAAGTATGGTTGCCTTCTTGGTAAAATTAAGCAGATAAAAGGGATGGAAGAAAGAGGAAAGGAGACACAGGGAGATAGATGAGAGTAGACACCAAAGAAGGACTAGAAAATGGAATAAAAATGAAGTTTAATTAAATTCATTATGCAAAAGATCCAAACTGTTTTGGGGAGATCCATTAAAAGATCTTCATATGAACAAAACAAAGTAGCATATATTTTTTTTTAATTTCTTATGATGTAGTCTGACATAGTTCATCCCATCATGCTTGGTTCCTTTTAGTTTCTTATGGAAGAATAAGCCTGAGTAACATACTGCTATTGTAAGGGGGGAAATACAAGCCTGTGTGTTACTATAACCATGAACTAATGGCTGTTTACTATCTTCAGCTTTTGTAAAGTATATAGGACAATAGTGCTTATCATGATTTTGATAATCAAACAATAGAATCTCACAAAGGTGTGAATTATATCCCCATTCTGGTCAAGAAGATATCTGCTGTACTCTAAATCTTACTTATCTTTTTATTTCAAATGTGACTCTCTGCTAATTAATATTCTATTCCCATATATTCTACTGAAAACTCTCACCAGGCTAGCAAAAAATCCTTTTAGATAATGCTGTGTTACTAGGGTCACACCTAATTTACTTTTATATTATTATATTGGTGACTTTTCTTGGGAAACTTTTCATAAGAATTGAAAACTGCTGAAGAGAATTTACATATCTATATCTTACATATATAGAGTTTCATCAACTCTGTGGTTTATAATTTTTAGAAAATATTTCATTTTAATGCTATCAATCATTGTATTATTAATGTATCTCATTTCTACATTAAATTTTAATTACTTTTAATTGATGATAAAGATATGTGATCTAAAATTTAAGAGATAAATAAAGCAAAACATTTTTTCTCTCTGATCCCAGTTTCTTGTCCCAGAGAGATTAACAAAATATTCTGTGTATTTTTTATGTTTTTGAGGTGTTATAAAAGATATAGATTTTACTAGAATGTAGGTAGCTAGATAATAGTTACATTGGGTAGATGACTGGTGATAGATATTGCCCAAGTAACAGCATTTTACATACACTTTGGATAAATATTCATGTTTGGGAAATCGTATCCGATCAACCAATAAATAGCAACCTCACTGATTGTTAGGACCTGATAGTATTCCCCAGTGTTCTCCTGTTTATTGCCTGCTTTATTACTAATCTATTGATGCAAACCAAAATTACTTGGTGACTAGCCACAAGCAGCTGCCATTTCACACATTCACAGTTATAATTAGGGTGAGCTTCTGAAGGTAGTGTTCAGAGTTTAGTAAATAGCTTTAATTTGGGTACTTGTTATCCAAATGCTATCTATACATTTTTGTTTCGTTGTAATTTCATCATCTAATATCTGTTTAGACTCATGTCACGAGCATTATCATACAACCTCATCTTTCCTAGTTAGGTGAGTTTATCAGATCATTTGAAGTTTGCTTTCAATATTATTTATGTTTTAATCTATTTTGTATGAGAAATGACACTTCTGAAAACTGATTTTATTTTGTTCATTTGTGAGTTTTTGTGTGTTGACTTATTGCACTTTTTCTTATTGATCTATACTCCTGAAGTAGGGATACAATGAGTTGCAAATATCTGTTGAATTTATGTTTGATGTTTAGTCTCTGCTTTTAATTAATTTTCTTTAATTAGTTACTCGAGTTTAATATAATGTGATTTAATCATAATCATTCAACTTTTCCCAGAGTCATCCCTTTCCCACTTTGTGTCTTACAGGATTTTTTTTTCTGTTGCTCTTCTTGTTGCTTTTTATTCTCCAAGGCCCATTTGTGCTGTTCAAACAGTCTTAGATACATGGTCTTTCATTAGAAAGTGGTCAGTGTACAGGAGCTACTCTTATTGAATAAACTCTTTTCCCTTCTCCTGACAGCTAACAATAGTGACTTGGCAGGATTATGTACCCGGCAACTCTCTACATGTTGAGGTTGTCAGACTTGGATTTACATAGCTTCTGTACATGCTGCTTCAACCACTGTGAGTTCATATGTGTGCCTTGATATGTCCAGAAAACAATATTTTCTAGTAGTCTTCTATTGCCCCTTTCTCTTATATTCTTTCTGTCCCTCTGCTACCATGATCCCAGAGTCTTGGTGTGTGCAAGGGCAGTATATATATTCCATTTATGACTGAACATTATAAATTTTCTTACTGCCTGGACCTTGGCTAGTTGTAGGTTTCTGTGTTGCCCATTATCAGTAAAGAGAATCTTTTCTGATGAGTACTGAGAGACACATCGAAGTCTGGACAAAATAATAACTTTAAGGAGCGAATTTACTACTATTGTTTATTAGAATAATGATAGCATATATTCTCCTTTAGGGACTATGACATATCTACCCATAGGTTCCTAGCCCAATAATGATGCTAAATATAGTTTTCATCTTGCAACTGGTTTTATATTCAGTCAGAAAGTATTTGGTTATTCCCATGATTTCAAGTCACTATTGCACCAATGGACAGGCATTACCAGGAAAATCGCAATTATAACTCACAGGGTTTATAGCTGGGTATGATTGGTGTTCTCTTTTTCCCTCTGGTTGTGTGAACAGCATCTTGCAGCACTATGAAGCCAGTCTATAACAGCTCGATTTTACCATGTTCTATGACTTAAATATGTGGTACCTTCAGTAGCTGGGTAGTGTGATTTTAATGTTTGTATTTTAAAAAATATAGGTGATTACTGTAATATTTTCCTTATGGGTTCTATGTTTGTGTTTTCATTTTCAGTCCTCCTGACTCTATGGTTGTAAAATAATTGTTTTTTTTTATTTCATCTAGATTGTTACAGTTTTTACTTTTATATTTAAACTTTTAATTTTACATTGTAGTCTAATGGAGAAATGGAGGTAACAAGGTTTTCATATGCATATATCATTCAAATAAAAGAAGAGATTATTATCATTAGCAGCTACAAACAAGCGTAAAATACTTAGGACTAAAAGATTGCTTCCATTCCTCACATCCAACTGACATTTCACTCACTCCTAGTTTGTTTGGCTTGGAAGAGCAATGTGCCCACAGTTCTTGTTTTTTTGGCAAACTGAAGCTCTTTGGACTCATGCCTCTAACTCAGCATCTGCTCTGTTCACTCTGGTCATAACCTTGCTCTTGACAAGAATAGTGTTTTCTCTATTACTCCACGTTTCCTTCCTCACACAATGTGACTTCAGACCTGTTTTGGTCAGTGCTCCATTGCTGTGGAGAAACACCATGATGATGGCAAATCTGATAAAAGGAAAAGCATTTAACTGGGGCTTGCTTATAATTCCTGAGGTTAGTCCATTATCATCACGCTGAGCATCAGAGCAGCACACAAGCAGGCATGGTCCTGGAGGAGTAGCTAAGAGTCCTACATCAATCTGAAGGTAACAGGAAAAGAGAGACACTAGGCCTAGCTTGGGCTTCTGAAACCCCAAGACCCATCTCCAGTGATGCAGTTCTGCCAATAACATCACACATCCTAATCCTTCTAATCCTTTAAAATATGCCATTCCTTAGTGACTAAGCATTCAAATATATGAGACTATGGGGGCCATTTTTATTCAAACCACCCCCTGACCTAACTTTCACCTTCAACTCTGTATTGACCAAGGCAAACATTATCTTCTAATTATCCTAATGTCTTGGCTTGGCTTGAGTGTATTGACTGTGGCTTCATTTCATTTTATTTTTTTCTTACATTCTTTATTAAAATGTAATTACATTACTTCCTGCCATCCCTTTCCTCCTTGTAGCCCCATACAGGTTTCATTCTTAAAATTCTACATTCCCCATCCCTTAAATTTTGTAGGTTCATCATTTCTGTTTGCACCACACTTCTCTTCCTGAGCTGATTTGATCCAAGGCATCCTTCTCTGAGCCTCAGCCAACACCATTTACTGTGTGGCTTGCTCTCCCTTTCAGGACACTTTTTACTATAACAATTAAGTAATTAGTTATTTAATTAGTCAGTCTCTCTCATATCTGAATGGAAATAGGGGCAGTGATGAAAATCTGTAACCCTAGCTTCACCTCTTCTTGGCTCTAGGCCAAGGTCTGGAACTTGGAATGAGATTTCCTGTAGTCTGCACCTTTACTCCTGTTTGCACCCTTCACACAACAGCTAGGAGCTGCCTGTCAGAGACCTTTCTTAGCAATATCCTGCATGTATGTACGGACCAGAGGACAACCTTGGGTGTTGTGTCTTAAGTGCATCTCACCCATTTTTGGAGATGAAGTGTCACATTGGTCCAGAACCTACAAAGTAAGCTAGATTGTTTGATCAATTAGATGCACCCATCCCTTGACCCCAGTACTAGGATCATGAGGATGGGCCAACATGCCTGACAGTTTCACGTGGGTTCTGGGACTTGAACTCAGGCCTTGTGCTTGGAACACAGCATTTCATTGACTGAGTTGTCTGCCCAGACTTTGCCATATATTTTATATCATCTTCTTAAACTGAATATTACTTTGAAGTAGCAGAACTTATTATAACGGTGATGATAGAAGACTTGGAGGTGGTAGTATCCCTTCAGTTTTCGTTTTACTTTTTTTTTTTATTTTCTGACAGTAGGTCATTAATAAAAGATTTTCAAACTTTGGAGTTTTGCATGTTTGTTTGTATTAAGATCTTAATTCAGAGCAGAGGTGGGGGTCTGAATATTCCATTTGGGTGAATGGAGGAACGGTATTATGTATATAACCAGGTTCCTTGAAAGAGAAAGCTAGGTAAAAAGAAAAATCGGAACATGCATTATCTTATTTAATCCTGAGAGTAACCCAATGTATCTTACACCTGTACCC